>NW_005842576.1:753586-818668 GCF_000455745.1 Alligator sinensis
ACCCCAGTACTCTTTCCTGCCATGGCAGGGGGTCAGACTTGATGATCTGCTCAGGTCCCTTCTGACCCTACCAACTATAAAAATATGAAGTGTGGACCCTGAAAGCATATTATCCTTTCCCAATTCTTGCTTTGCATTATTTATAATTTTTCTTCCTTTATCTTACATTTCCTAACTTTGCTTTATTTATATTCATATTTATTTATTATTTTTAATTATTTTGTCTTGTTCAGAAACTTCACTAATCCCAGTCAATTACCCAAGTCAAATTAATAATAAAATCATTACTACCCTTTAAATGACCTCCCTCCCCAAACTCACCCTCCCCCCCCCAATAATTCTGGTCCTTTACTTAGGTCCAGAGTATTTTCACAAGACTAAGAACAAAAGCTCATCCTAAAGAACCTGATTTAATGCCCACTAAATACAATCCATTGATTTAAATAGATGTGGGGTTAGGTTATTGCAATCTAAGAAATCAAGGTGAAACGTGTTTCCATGTTGAAGGATTCCAGTGACTGTATGGAACTTTATTGATTTAAACTCTTATTATATTTCTTTACATTAGATAATATTTCTCTGATTAGTAGATCTGCCTGTGCATCTCATACAGGCAGTTTTATCTAGGGATGCACCAATAGAGATTTGGGGGCCGAAACCAATATTTAAGGAGGCATATCATCTAATACCGATCCGCTTTCCAATACAGCTGCCTGCAGCTGGTAAGTCTGGTGTGTTGGAAGGGGATGGGAGAGGGAATGGGTGTGGGGGGGCAGATCAACACCCCCCATAGTGAGAAAGGAGGCAGGGGCAGGTGCTGCCCAGGCGGGGGGGTGGAGCTGCAGCCGGAGGGGGGGGGTGACTCCCACCATTGCTCGCACCTGGGATTGCACAGGGGGTGTGTACCCCTGGATCTGTTTGGGGTGGGTCGGGCAGGGTGGGCTGCAGCTGGGGCTGCATGGAGTTCTTCTCGGTGGGGGATGGTCTTGGAGAGGGCACCAGCGGTGCTGACAGGATTCTGCATCCACCCCAAATTTTGCTGCAACTCAACTCCCAGCACTGCCAGGAAGAGCTGGGGCAGTGCTGGGTGGCTGGTGGCAGGAGTGCTGGGAGCTAAGCTGTGGTGAAATTTGGGGTGGATGCAGCATCCTTCCAGCACTGCAGGTGTCGGCTCTGAGACCAGCCCCGACCCAGAAGAGCCCTGTGCAGCCCTGGCTGCAGCCCAGCCTGCCCCGCCCTACCCCATACAGATCTGGGGGAACACACCCCTCTGTGTCTTCCCAGGGTGCAAGAAGTGGCAAGAGCCACCCCTCCCCATGCCCACCCCACCCCACCCAGGCAGCACCTGCCCATGTCCCCTCCCTCACTACGGGGGGCATTGATCTGCACCCCTGTGCTCCTTCCTTTCTCCTCCCCTTCCACCACACTGGACTTACCAGCTGTAGGCAGCTCTCCATGCTGCTGGCTTTGCTCCTGGCCCTCTGAGTGCTGCACTGTAGCTGTGCACAGCACGAGCATTTGTTGGCCAAATTATCAGCCCCATCAGGCCGATATCCAACACAGCAAATTTTCTTTATATCAGTACCAATCCAGTATCAGACCAATATATTAATGCACCTCTAGTTTTATCATATCTTCAAGTTATTTTTTCTTGACTTTCTCTAAATATTTGAGATGAGATTTTATCACCATAGTGTGATGAACACAAGGTTTTATGGTCTGTGTTTCTGGTATATCTTCATTGATTTACATGTAATGATATCAGCAGAAGCAGTCCAGTATATTTATCTTAAGACCATTTAAAAGTCTTACTAGTGGAGGATATGAAACCATATCCTTGTTATCTTAAATGTTCACTTTAAAGTCATCAGTGGATAGAATTCATCAACTTGAAAGGTCCAACTCCAAATGCAATTATCACATTTTAAATTCATCAATACTATTACATATCCTGCTTTTTGGGGGAATTCTCTTCTTAAACATCAAACAAATCTGCCCATAAACTATCAATTGGTACATTTTATACTACTTGAAAGTTTGGTGCAAAAAGTCAATGTTTTCTATCCCTGTGCCTTAATCCTTCACAAACCAGTTTCTTCATTGCTGGGGAATACTTCAAAGTCAGCTGAACTGGTGCAGAGTTTTTCAGCCAAGAAGAGGCTTCACAGTGGGCTCAACTGTCACCATACTAAACAATAGTGAACCACTGATTCTCTTTGGTACACACAACCATGTAAGCTGGTCATTCAGGTCAAAAGTGTGGGTCAGTGGTTACTCTGAAGTGGCCATATCAAGTATATTTGCATACTATTCAGTGAAGTCATTATGAGTTGTACACTTTTATGTGAGGGCAAAATTTTCCTAAATATAGTATTATACGGTCCTCTTTACCAAGCACTTACCAATGAGCATAGTGTTTATTACCCAACAAATCTCTATGCTCAATCCTAAATATTTGTAGAACTGGGCCTTTGTCCTGTACTGAGAATGGTAGCTGAGATTTCAGTACAAGGGTGAGGGAAAAGTGTCTCTAAATTATAATGTAATAGAAATTCTCTCCCCAGAAAGCATAGATTGGAATAAGTTAATGGTTAGAAAAATGGCTTTCTTTTATATCTTCACATGATATTAATATGTTTGTTATATTGCCCGTTCATGAAATAAGCATTTAGAAGTCTGAGATGAGCATACCCCATGAAGATCCACAGGCAGACTCAGCTCAATATTTGTGAGTAGCATCATTCCTTTCTCAACTTCAGACAGTTGTTATCACAAACATAAACCAGAAATAGTATCTTCTGTCTGCTGAACAGTAACACAACTCAACTATTAGGGTGCATCTACATGTGCACTTTACTGCAGAGTTGACTAATTAGCTCAACAGTAAAGCATCACTGTCTATGTGTGCACCCCTGTTAGGGTGCAGTAAATTAACTAACTCTGCTGTAGGATAGTACAGTTCAGGACAAGTACTATTCTATGGCAGGGTTATTTAGTGCACCAAAATGCACATGTAGACAGTGACTGGAGCTGGCTGGGCCATGAGGGTGCTACAGTGCAGGGGCTGCCTGCTGGCCAGCCCCATACAGTATCACCCTCAGGGTTCAAATTATAGGGGAGCTCGGGAGAGTGGGGGTCTGAACCTCTCATAAGAGACAAGAACCCTGCCTTAAGAGACAAGAGGCCTGCTGGCCTGCACTGTTCTTCAGGCGGCAATGGCTCCTTCCAGCTTCTGGCTGCCACTGTCATAGACCCCTTCCAAGAGTCAGAATGTAATCTGAATGCTGAGCATGCTCGTGCCCCAGCTAGCCCCTCTGCAGCATGTTGAGCTGGGGCAGAGCAGCTGCAGGCTGGCAGGCTGGGTCCCCTAACATCCAGGGCTCCTCCAGCCTGGCTCAACATGCTGCTGTCCCAGGTACACATGTAAACGTGGTGCCTGGAAGCAATACACTCCTGTGTGAACTTCCCAGGAATGGCAAGGGGAAAGGGAGGAGGTGCTGAGATAAGGGGATGGGATTTCTACCTTTTTGAGGAGATTAAAAGAAATTGCCACTGCTCCCCCTCTGGATCCACCCCTACCCCTGCAAGGAACTCTAAGGAAAAGGATTGTCTAGAAATACGAAGCTGTCTATTAATGAATATGGACCTATACCTGCAGAGTCTATTCATGCAAAATTGCCTTTGGGGACAGAAGGTTTTTTATGAGAAAGGGCCACAGGTTTGGGCAACATTCTTACCTCATAAATCACTTACATGAACAGTAATGGGCTAGAAAGAAGCAATATTGACTTATAACTCATTTCCTTGATCTACAGCACTGATTCCAAATGACATTTAATTTGTTCTGATTAAAATTGCTACTGTTGCTTTCTTATATGGTTTGCTTAAAGGGATTACCTTTTTAGAACTCCATTAAAAATGAGGAGCTTGTCTTTTTGCCAAAGTCCACATGAATGTTTCTCTGCAAATTTAATAAAAAGAAAGTAAACTAAGATGTACATCACTTCATGATGAAGGAAGTTTTTGAAATTCCTTATATACTTACTTTGGTCTGGTATGGTCCTACTGTGAATGTTTATTAACAACATGCCAAGAAATTTTAAGTTGTGTCTTACAGACAGCCTCTGGACATTTTAGTGTACTCTCCAGCAGACACAGGATTGCCTCTTGTTGTGATGGAATCTGTGCTGCTGAGCTGCAAACATACAACATCCCTTTTTAGTTGATACACAGATCAAATATTGAAAGTAGCTATGGATGAAACTGTTCCTTTGCATCTGCCATAACAGCAACCGCTGACTGGGCAAGGAGATTAAAGCTGAAAAAAGGGAATAAAAATAGCAGACCTGGGAATATATTCCATTAAGCATTCTATTGTACTTGCCCAAAATGATATTCTTGGGAATTTACTCAGCATTTTATTACTTGCGGTATTTAAAAATATACACTTCATCCAACTCTTCTTTACACAGTGGTGCTGCTAAACATTTAGCATATTTTATGTGTTCAAATAAACTTTGGAGTATGGTTTGTAATGCAAAAGTAAAAGTAGCCATTTACCCACAGAACTAGACTTCACACTTGTAATATTTATACACATTGCATCAAAGCCTTGAATCTCTCAGTTTGCTAATTGCAGACTTACTGTAATGTACGTATCCCAAAGAACATGGAAGTCTTACTCATTTTTCTGAATAACGATTTAAAATAAAAAGTTGTATTGAGGTATTTGGTTCCTGAAAGCAGTGGTTTGTATTGTGGGGAGTGGGGTGGGGAGGAGAGAAGCAATTGGTCTAGCGCTGTAAAGGTATCACTAAAAGCTAAACATTCTCAAAGTCTATTTCTGTTTCTCTAGTTAAAGGAAGTTTCACCGTTATAAAAATTGAGGATTCAGCCTCATAATATACAATATTCTTTAATGATAGCTTTGTAACTGAAATACTTTTATTTTCCCCAAATAGTCATCCTATAATGGAACATTCTTATTTTAAAATCATTTAGTGCATCCAAAACATTTTTCTTGAAAATATGTTATTAATGGGAATATATTGCAGATTCTTTAAAAGACAGAGGAAAGAAGTTTTTCTTCCCCCAAAAGTAGATGCTTATTTACTTGGATCTATGTTAAAGCCTAAATAAAGATTATCTAAATAAGACTATCACCCACTTTTTAGTTCTGTCAAAAAGGGTCAAATATTGAATTAGTGGACAATGCTGGTTGAGCAATACTGAACACATCTGAAGATGGCCAAGTGTTCCACTTCAGCTTTACATTTATACTGCCCAAGCCTGGGAAAGAGGAATCCTGAGGTCAACCTTAAGACATAGCCCCGGGCACAAAACCAGTCAAACTCATTTCTTCAGAGCCCACAGGCCAGTATATCTGAGCCAAACCAAAATATTTAAACTGCAATCAAAGCTTGGTAAGAAAAAGTATTTTGTTTGTTTTTGCCTTATTGTGAGCAAAACCAAAATGTGTAGGTTTGATTCTAATTGTGGAACTTTTCATACCAATCTGGAGGGTAGATGGGCCACTAGATGAACATATGAAGGCTTTGTATTTTTGGGTAGTTGAAGAAAAGGTACAAAGTCGATGCTTTATCCTGGCATAATAGGAAGGTACATAATTGCTACCATAGCTGTGATGAGCCTAATCCAAAACCCACTGAAGTGAATTAATGCCTTTCCTTTGACTTTACTGGGCTTTGAATCTATGCCAACTACTGAGAAAACAGTAAGTTAACTTACTGAAGGCTGAGGGTAAGAAAGAGAAAGGGAAATTATTCTTACATATTTTTCCAGTGGTGCTTCATAACATAGCTCATCATCATAACGTTGGAAGGAAATTAGACATAGAACAACAAAAACACTCTAAATGGTGCAGAAACAAAACAATAAATCATGCGTGATTTTTCCTTGATATGCAAGAAATGACATATTATTTACTTTTACAGTAAAAGACACTTTAATACCAAAGCTAATGTACAATGAGCTATGATTCAAAGCGTATACAAGCATTGAGATATAGAGGAAGTACTGGTATGCAGTTCATAGCTTCCTGGAAAATTAGAACGTTGTGTGTCATTATGTGGGTACTGTATTGAAAGAGATCTAACTGTAAGGCAGATGATGTGCCAGCTTACAACTTATGTTAAATTGATAGAGGTAGCCTTTGGTTGCTTTCCCCCCAGTTTCTTGTGAAGACTAATGTAGATAGCCTTAAGCATGACCTCCTACACTGTTTCCTGCTCTTGCTTCTTACGACTCCACATTGAAATAAGTGCTACCTGCATTCTCATGCTTCTACCCTCAGTCTGCTCCTCTGATTTGGTATTTGTACCTCTTTCACATATTTGGTTTGGAACATCTTTTGCTGTTACTGACTGGGCATAAGTATGAGAATTCCAAGGGAGTGGTTTCCATAGCAACGATAACCTCCTAGAAGGTTTCAAAACTTCTACCTCCTACTCATAGAGTTCTGTGAAAATTCTGAAAGCATAAGGAATAAAAATGAGTGCTAATTACCTGACCCAAATTTGCTGTGGTGGGCAGAACAAAGATGATTGCTATAAAATGGCAGGCATCCCTCTTCAGCAAATACTCAAATTACTTTTCTAAAAGTGACTCACGAGAGACTTACTACTGTATAGGCCTCTATAAAAATAGATAGGCAGGAATGACAGTTTTATATTTTGTGATTAAGAAATAGAGATTATAAACCTTTTATGATGGGTCAATTTCTATTTACCCAGGCATAGTCTTTTACTCTTTTTACAGTCCACTGAAGGAGTAAGAAGCTTTATTTATTTATTTATTTATTTGGGATACAGTATGCATGTCTGATTAAGATGGTGAAAATGAAACTTTCTTTGAGGACAGCTAATGATGCTCTATGAGTAATCCTGAAAACGGCTTTGAAGAACAATATAACCAGAATCTGCCTTCACAGAAACCTCAGCAGTCTGCTCAGTCTACCAATGCTTCAGAAGTAGGTGTATCATTGTTTTGAGTCCCGATCTCCTGAATTGCAGCAATGAGTGTAAACAAAGGAGGTGGTCTAAGTCAGAATATGGCTAGTATTACTTAACTGTAAAGACCCTTCATTTTTAATATAATAACAGCATTTTACAAACCTAATTTGGAAATTATTGTTCTCTGTGTGTTAGTACAGTTATAAAGTACCATTTACTCTCATAAGACCCATCAATAAATTAATAAGAAACTTGCCATAACATGACCCACCAAACAATTAACAAAGGCCACAATACAATTAATTGCAAAAGTAGATGGGAGATAGTAAGACAGAAAATGAATGATCATCTTGATTGTTTGTATCGGTACTGGATATTTTACAGACCTGCATTTAAAAAAGGTGATGTAAAAAAGAGGTAATCAGCAATGACGACTGCAAAAAAGAGCTGATAGGGAAAAAAACTTGTCTATGATACTTCAAGCCACACGCAACTTTTAATCTTTAACCAAACCAAGTTAAACCATCACTGAACTCAAGTGAATCTTTTAAAATCAGGTGCAAAAATCAGTGCATATTTAGAAGCTTAATTTCACTGAGTGAGGTAACAGAGGTAACCAAGATAACTAAATGCACAAGTGAACTGTTATCTATGTTAGAGCAACCAAAAAAAAATCTAGTTGTATGTGCCTGGGAAGAATTTTGGAAGTATTTAGAAATGAAGATATCTTAACATAATAATCATAAAAAAATAAAGCCAATGATTAAAAATGACTTGCTTTACCAGTTAGTGTTTCTGTACAGTGCTAACAAATTATGATCCAGAAAAATCTGTATTGCAAGATTGAAACCTTTCAAGGCTGACATTGAAGTTGAAGAAATTGCTCATGTTGAAAATAATTATTGCTGATAATGAATACAATTAAGCATAAAAGAATCTTTATAACTCTAGCAACATTTATACACTTAACAATAGGCTCATATTTTTCCCTTCACAGATGTTACAATAATGGTGTCAACACTTTTATTTCTTTGTCCGTAAGTTTAAAATTATGACTGTTTCATAAATTGCTAACGTGCTTAGAAGCTGTAGGCCCAGCTGCACTGCACATGAGTTCAGGCTCCTGCCCGGGCCTCATGTTTCACAATGACCTCAGTTTCCTGTGCTGAATGGGAACCAATACGAGTAAGCACTTGTAAAACTGTTTTTGAAGAGTGAAGTTATGAAGAGGTGCTGCAGTGTCAAACATCTGTTTCATCCATTACACTCAAATAGCAGCAGTGAATGTACAGTAGGGCAAGAACCATCAATAAATTAAAATTCTCTTGTGACCACACTTTCCTAGCTCACTTGAGCTGCCTGATTTTTGTGCCAATTTGAACTATGAAATAAAGATGCTAAATAAGAAAGTGGAATCTTTTCTTAATCTGGAAGAGCACTCTCTCTGGAGCAGAAATTAGTGTCTTCTTTTTTTATATGGCTTCACAATTTCTTTTGTATAAATATAAGCAAGCTTTTGCATTACCAATCAATATTTGCTAATGCATTTGATAATAGTATTTCAACTTAAACTAAAATATAATTATGATTTTTACTTAAACAAATAGACAAAAGAAAATAAAAAACTTTTTGGGGGATAAGTATGAAGTTTACAGATGGAATAAATACTGAATAAAATGTATTTTTATGATTTCTGGAATTCAATAATGTTAATAACATCTACCATAGTAGCACCAGCATATTTTTTTTTCAAAACTGAGATATATATTAATTATCTAACAAAAATGCGTGGTAATTTAATAGAACAGTTCTTCCTTTTGATAAAATATCATATTTTAAAATATTTTCAAATATCTAAACAAGATATGTTAGACATAATCAAAATTTAAAAAAGAAAAGATTTATAAGGAGGATGAGTCCAGAACTGAAATGCAAAACTGGGCAATCTGGGAAAAAGTTAATAGGCTGTGAAGACATTTAGCTCTAGTTTATTGGTTCAGATATTGTCTAGTTTAGTCACATTAGTGAAAAGTCATTACTACCTGACAACTATTCCATGGCCTGCGTGAAATGAACAGGTCACTTCCCTTGGGTGATTCTCTAGATGTCCAACATTCAAACAAACTCACAACAATTTGTACACTTTCTGGGCAGCTTCTGCAGCTATGTTTCAAGAGTCTCATTCACCAAAAGGACTGAGGGCAGGCTAATAGAGCACTTTAGTCTTCTCAGTGTTAACAAAATTTGGTAGGTCTTTGACCGAAAATGTACCAGATTGAAAAGCCCTCCATCCATTATCACATCCATTTGATATTCTATGTTAATATCCGATGTACCTGGACTTCAAAAAGTCCTTTGACCTGGTCTCCCATAAAGTCCTGTTGAAAAAATTGGTAAAATGTGGCTTCAAGTACTTTACGGTCCAGTGGCTAGGTAACTGGCTCCATGGTAGGACCCAGAGAGTATTGACTGATGAAACTGAGTCATCATGGCAGAGGGTAACCAGTGGAATCCCTCAGGGTTCAGTACTTGGACCAGTGCTTTTCGACTTGTTAATCAACGATTTGGATTCAGGTATAAAAAGTAAACTAGCAAAGTTCGCTGATGACACCAAACTATGGGGGAGTGTAGTCACGCTTGGAGACAGTCTGGCAATACAGGCCAATTTGGACAGGAGCGCAAGGTGGGAGGACCTCAACCAGATGTTGTTTAATACAGAGAAATGTAAAGTGCTCCATCTGGGGAGAAAAAATCCACAACAGTTTACAGGTGCAGCAGTGCTATGCTTGCTAGCACCCTATCTGAATGAGACCTGCGTATCATGATAGATAGCAAAATGAACATGAGCCACCAATGTAATGCTGTAGCTGCCAGAGCTAACCAAACACTGGCAAGCATCTACCCAGGCATCTCAAGTAAGTCTAAGGATGTCATCCTCCCTCTCTACTCGGCCTTGGTGAGACCACAGCTGGAGTTCTGTGTCCAGTTCTGGGCACTGCACTTCAGGATGGATGTGGAGAAACTCGAGAGAGTCCAAAGGAGGGCCACATGCATGATTAGAGGTCTAGAGACCAGGTCATATGAGGAGAGGCTGAAAGACTTGGGACTGTTCAGCCTGTAGAAGAGAAGACTCAGGGGGGACTTGGTAGCAGTCTATAAGTATATCAAGGGTATACATCAGGGCCTGGGGGAGCATCTGTTCCCTAAGCCCCCCAGGGGAAGACAAGAAATAATGTGCACAAGCTGATTGAGGATCACTTCAGGCTAGACATAAGGAAAAACTTCTTTATAAGTTGAGTGCCGAGGGTTTGGCATAGGTTCCCCCCAGAGGTGGTACAGTCATTCACCCTGGCGATCTTCAAAAAGTGTCTTGACGCCCATCTTGCTGGGTTCATCTGATCCCAGCAGTCTTTCCTGCCCAAGTTCAGGGGGGGCTGGACACAATGATCTGTAAGTTTTCTCCCAACCCGTAGCAACTTTGAAACTATGAAATTCAAGAAGGAAAGTGGTCCTTAATGAGAACCAAATGACTGTCAAAAAATGGAGAATGGAGTTGGGGCGACTACACATCCTTGCTTGACTCTAGTGTGAATGACAAATAGATCCATCTCCAATCTGCTATATAGGACAATTGCAGTCATTTCGTCATGAAGAAGCCCTAGGACCTTGATGTACTTTTTAGGTCATCCAAATCTGGCCAATACTTTCCACAAGGCTTTGTGATTGAGGGAATTAGTGAGGTCAATGTGTAGCAAAACTCCCAGTTTTTCTTTTCTTTTTTCTTTTAAAATGCATTCCCTCCCCTTCCACAACCACTTCTGACTTTTTCTTTCTCTTTCCATTCCCGATAGATAAGTATAAGTGAGCTAAGACATAGGATAAGTTTCAGCATTTTATTTTGGTAGCAAGTTGTATTTGTTTTGTTTTTTCTCCTTCTTTATTTTGTATAATTATTATGTTTATATTGATTTTTACTGTTCTATATTACTGTTTTACTGATACTATATGACTTAGACCTACATATGTAAGTTAGCATAAGTCATGTCAAGTTCCCATTTTGTTTGTCAAGTCTCCATCCTGTCCCCAGGCCGGGTTGTGTAACCCATGACTCACACCTACCTCTCCTATGTAACTTGGTTCCTGAATGAATGGGGATGAATGAAGGTGCTTGAGAGACAATGGCAGTAGGTCTAAAAATAGCTCCCTCTGAATGACGGAACCATCAACACCAATACCTGGACCAAAGAACCCAGCCCTTGGAGCCACCCATCAGCATTCAAGAAACAAAAGATGAGGCAACCCACCATTGTGCCAGGCTGCACATGCTCGGTAAGAACATCTGGAGCCCTCTGGGACAGGACTAACATTGCCTGGACAGGCCCTCCCCATAGGAGATCAGAGATAGTCTGCCCCATAAAAAGGGGTAGTGAAGACTGACTCTTTGGGATGCCCTCTCCATCTGGACCAGCACCACACCACACTACCCAGAGGCTCTGCCGGCGCCCCCCCCTCTGGATAACACCTACTGGACAAGGGCCCCTTTCCAGCCTGGCTAGGGAATTGTGAGTGTGAACCAATAACTTCATGGCTGTGTAGTGTGTTGTCTGTTTAATAAATGTGTTATTTGGACCCATAAATTGGGCTTTGCTTTACCATGGTTCAGCCCTGCTCCAATCTCTGCTCCTAGCCCCTCTAACTTCTGTCTAATTTCTCCCTCTCCTGCTTCTGGCTCACTGCTACCTCCAACACCTGTCCTGAGCTCCTCTCTGCCTCCAAACCCCCTGTTTCTTTGCCACTGTCTTATCCCCACTGCCTTTCCCTCTGAGCAACCAGGTTCTGCCTCAGTTTCTTTCCTGACTGTCTCCTCCTTGCCACCACTTATCTGCCCCCCCCAATATTTCATCTGTCTGCCTAAGTTTCCAGCCCCAATCTACCTTAAATAACCCCAAGCCTCAGCTCCTCAGCCAGCTTCTCTCTAGTTCACCAGTTCTAATCTCAGTTCTGGCAACTTTCACTCCCTACACTTTAACTCTCTCTCTCACACACCTTAATCTTTCCCCAGGTACCCCAAACACACACATACATACCATGCCATCCAAGTTATAAACTTACATATGTGTAGGGGGGTTGTATGTGTGTGAGTTGGTGTGTGTATATATATTTATGTCATTGTGTGTATGATATATGAATTAGTAATCTGTGTATGTATACTGAGTGTGCGGGTATGGACAATTGATTTTTGTCAAACTTTTGGGGTGTATAGTGTATGTGCTTGAATTGGTGATAGGTATGCATGTGCCTAGGCTAGTTTGGATGTGTATGTGCCTGAGTTGGTAGTGTGTGCATCCAATTGATTTGTCTGTTTGTATATGTGCAATTGTATCACACCCTTCTAACAGTGCAATATTGAGATCCTGAGACTTGGCCTGACCCCACAGGGCAACAGATGAAGTCCATATACAGATCCTGATATTATTCCTGACACTTTTCTTGGACCTGGCAGGCAGCAAAGTTCATGTCAGTTGCCCAACAGGATGGTCTGAAACTACACTGAGAATCCAGCAGGACTAGAAGACAATTCATGAGGATGCAGGCAGGGATTCTCCCTGCAGTGGAAAGGAAGGCAATACCTTGTTGGTTCCCACACACAGACTTATCTCCTTTTTTGAAGACAGTCACAATGTTGGCATTTCTAAGGTCCCCAGGGATCTCTTTGTTGTTCCAGATTCATAGAATACATTCACAGATTCATTCTCAGTGCCAGTTCCTTGCTGACAGCTTTGTAGATTTCAGCAGGTAAGCCATACAGTCCAGTAGTCTTGTTGTTTTGGGCTTTCTTGGTTATGCACCAAACTTCTTCTAGGATAGGTGGGTTAGCGAGGGATACTCTTTCAGGACATTGGGAAATGGATTTGATGATGGTATCCACCACAGTCGACTCATGGTTTAAGAATGCCTCAACATGATCCTTCCATCTAACTTGGATAGATTCATTGTCTTTGAGAAGTGTCAAGTCATTCTGTGATAGCAGGAAAGTAGAATCGTGGGCAGTTGGGCTGGAAAGGGCTTTTATTGTCTGAAAAAAGCTAAGCATGTCATGTTTGTCAGCATAGAGCTGAATCTCTTTGGATTTATCTTGCCACCACTGATTTTGGATTTCTCAAATCCTCCTTTGAACTTTGATTTTGAGGAGTTATGTCTCTTCTGATAAGATAAGCTGTCATCTTGCCAAGCAGAATGAGCCCTTCTCTTCTGGTGAAGGAGGGCTTGGGTCTCAGCATCACTCTCATTAAACCAGTCTTGGTGTTGATGGGTGGTATAGCCAATGGATCCAGGACATATGAATGTCAGTTTTAAACCCCTTCCAGAATTCCCCAGTGTTCCTCACTGTTACCTTCATTTGTGGATAGGGCAGAGAGCTTTCCATGTCTTCATGGGGATGCTTGGAGATGTTTACAGATCTTTGGGTCTTGAAGAGAGTTGGTGTTGAGAGTCCTTCACATTGCTTTTGGCTGGTTTCAGTGTTTTGGAGCAAGCCAGGCATTCATAATGGATCTGACAATATGGTGATCTGTCAGCAGTCATGACTTCCTCACATGGCTCATGTGATATGAACATCCATTCGATCATGGACTTTAACAATTACATGGTCTAGCAGTGCTTACAGTGCTTACAGTGAAGTTGTCTCCGTATGTGCTTATATTAGTCACTCTGAAGATAGCGTTCATGATGAGAAGACTGTACTCTGTGAATTTGCTTGGGAGAAGGATGCTGCTGGTGTTGGCTTTCCCTATTTCTTCCTTCTCAGTGGTGCTACTCCAGAGTTACAGGTCACATCTGGCTCTGGCACTGAAGTCACCGAGGAGAATGTTCTTGTCCTCCGTGTGAGTATTAGTCAAAATGTGGTCAACGTTAGGGTAGAACTGTTCTTTGACATCACTGTCAGCATCAAGCATTGGGGCATATGTGTTGGTGATGGCGATGTACTTATTGTTGCTAAGCTTAAGACTAAGAGTCATAAGATGTTTGTTAATACCTATAGAAAGCTTTGTAAGTTGGCTAACAAGCTGATTCTTGATGACAAAGTTGAAGCTGTGCATGGAGCTGTCCTGAGCCAGTTACTTCGTCCAGAAGAAGGTATAGCCTCCACCCTTTTCCCACCAGGGGTGGGGAGTCAGCTAGGGTCAAAGGATCCCAGCAAGATAAGCATCCAAACATTTCTTCAATGAGTCCAGAGTAGGTGCCTTCACCACTTCTGGAGGCAGTCTATTTCAGGCCTTGGGGGCTCGGACAGTAAGTTTTTCCTTATGTCCAGCCTAAAACAGTCATGAAGGAGTTTATGACCATTTGTCCTTGTTATCCCTTGGGGCACTTTGGTGAACAGACATTCCCCCAGATCCTGATGCACACCCCTTATGTACTTATAGGCAGCTACCAGGTACCCCTGAGCCTGCTCTTTTCCAGGCTGAAGAGTCCCATGGCTCTCAGCCTCTCATCATAAAGCCTATTCCCTTGCCCTCTGAGCATGTGCATGGCTCTCTGGACTCTCTCAAGCTTCTCAACATCCTTCTTGAACTGTGGAGCCCAGAACTGGATGCAGTACTCCAGCTGTGGCCTCACCAAGGCCGAGTACAGAGAGAGGATGACATCCTGAGATTTACTTGAGAAGCATCTATGGATGCAAGGCAGAGTTTTATTTGCTTTACCAGCTGCACCATTACATTGGTGGCTCATATTCATCTTGTGGTCAATAATGACCTGCCAAGCCAATAAGTACGTTGCGGGTTTTTTCATCTGAAGTGGAGTACCTTGCATTTTTTGGTATTGAACATCATCAGGTTTATATCCACCCACCTACTAATCTTATCCAAGTCAGTCTGGATCACTAGCCTATCCTCAGGTGTGGACGCTATTCCGCAAAGTTTAGTGTCATCGGCGAACTTGGCCAGTGTGTTTCTGACATTAATGTCCACATTGTTGATAAAAATGTTAAAGAGAACCAGTCCAAGGACAGAGCCTTGGGGGACTCCCTGGTCATGGCGTGACATAATGATTTACTTCCATCGACTACTACTCTCTGGGTCCAACCTTGGACCCAATATTCTTATGATGTTTTTGGTCACAGATTGAGTTATCCCACTGGACATGGTTATCCAGTTAGGAGCAGAAAAGACAGCCTAGGTTTAGGGCAATACTTTGTTGGTTAGGGCACCTTTTCTAGCCACTTTTCAATATGGGATGAGCAGAGTGGATCCTGAATAGGACTGCTCAGTCATGGTAATAGGTGCTGAATTATACCCTGTCTCAACCCAGGTATGAGACTGTAGCAGAAAGCCCCCTTTGTATATTTCCCTACTGGACATTGATATAACAAAAGCCCCTTCTTGACTGCACCCCCCCCCTCCCCCCATTTTGAGCATTTCTTTTTCCTTCTAAGTATTGGCAGAGACCTAGCACACTCATTCCATGGTTGTGGCAAGGCTCAGAGCAAGCCCCAAAGCTAAAATGGCTTTCTGTAGGAGAAACATTACAAACTTTATCTACATATGAATTAAGCTCAGTGCCATCAAAGAAAACAAACAAACTAAAATAGACATGTCAAAGACTGTAAATATATCCTGGTGCTAACCTAACTCACTTACTGTCCCCAGTAGCCTTTGATCCTCACTACCTCACGCTGCTTTTTTATATATTTCTCACAGTGCATTTTTGTATTTAATCTGTCTCATCTTTACCATGGCATTTTGTATTTTATATTTTAACTTTTAAACCCTTAAGTAATGTACTCCCTCTAGAATGAAGTTACACCCTGGACCATTGCTAAAAACTGCATTGAAATTGTAATTGTAAAGTGATAAAATATGCTATCTTGGGCAGTCCCTTGAATGAATGTGAGTATGAATGACAAACCACGTACCTCTGGCTGTTAATTGACAATAGCCTAGCCAGAGGAACTTACCATTACAGAACTCTACTCTACAAGCTATTTTAAGCTAATCAAGCCAAGGAACTGATTTCTGGAACTGAGCACCCACCCTATTGACTATTCCTGTAATCCATGACAATACAGCTGTTAAGTTAATAAGTCAAGTGTGGACTCCTGAAACTTCAGGTACCAGCAGGCAGAGACCCCTGTGACTAACAGCTGTCATGTACTACTCAAAACCCATGTGGGACAGCGACCTCTGGATTGGGCAGCCAAGATGATTCTGGAGGATCACACAAGTCTGCCAGAAAGGGATAAAAGGCAGTGAAGCATGACCCTCAGTGGCACCCCCTCATCCAGCACCTGACCTACCAAAACAAAAGGGCAAGCAGGTGACTCCTTTCTATGGAAGACATCGCCTTGGAGGAAGCTGACCAGCGATACCAGACTCCAGGGCCTTGGATAGATAGATATACTGACACCAGTGCTCACTATAGCAGCTACTATACGCTATACTACATGGGTTTAAATGACATGGGTTTGAATGAGTGATTGCATGTGTGTGTGCGCTAAGGTGACCAGTACCCCTCATAACTCAAAGTTTGCATTTATGATGTTATTGGTAATTTCATATCCCGTACAATAAATTAGAATTTATTATAATCCCAAGAGTTGGTCCTTCGTAGCCAGCAAGATGATCACCATGCTGCTACCACTTGCATGCAGATTCATGGTTGGAGACTGCCAGATTTACTATCCATGTCTCCATCACACTAGTCCATTGCCACAGGAGTTTTCAAAGTTGGTACAGAAAAGCTTGTTTTTTCCTCTGATAGAACCCTATGCACAACTTTGTTTTACATGAGGAAGCTGGTATGCAGAAACAGCAACCACATGATCTTGACAAGGTGGAGAACTAAGCCCAGTGGCAAGGGAGAGCTCTAGACAACAGGACACCTCCATTTTACTGCAGCCTTCTGTCTTTATAGCTGTTGAGATCCTGACAGCTTCTTCCACCTGATCCATCACTGAGGACTTGGGGTTGGACCGTGGTTTGTCTGGAGCCTCTCCTCAGGCCTGTTCACCATGTGTGACCCTGCCAGGAGCGTGAGACTGTGTGTGACATAGCTCTGAAAGTAATTGGAATACACAAGCCTCCCAACCACTAAAAGATCTGTCTGTGCAGGGGCACCCACCACTAACCATTGAACCATCTCCCTTCTCCTTTTCCTCTATGAGCTTATTGAAATTGATGTGTAGATTGCCTCTCTTACAGTTCAGCCTAGATTGCCTCCAGTCCAGTTTCTGCCTTTGCATACCACTGACACCCCTATTGCCAAAATTTCCAATGATCTCTTCCTAGACAAAAAAAATACTCCATCTGCAACCTCCTTTAACCTCCTCATTTTGATATCTTATACTTCCTTAGCTTCTCTGTCTTTGCCTGTTTTTGGCTGGGCTCCTATCTCTTTATCCCCCTGTAGAATACATTTGCTGGGAAGACAAATGGATTTTAAATTGTGCTGGGAGAAGCATGATGGTGGGCCATTAACTTTTTTTTTCAGGAAAAAATATCTAACAATCTAAATTGTGTGGAAGAAATGTGTTGGACAGTCCCTCCAACATTTTGATAACATTCAGTTTAGTATGCAAAATATCACTGATAGCTAGTGTGCTTCCTCTTTACTGTGTAAAAAGACTCTTTAGGGAAGGCTGACAGACAGAATTTTGCCAATAAGATTGTTTTATTCTTAGAATCATAGAAAAGTAGGGTTGGAAGGGACCTCGGGAGGTCTAGTCCAATCCCCTGCTTAAAGCAGGACCATCCCCAATTCGATCTTCCCAGCCAAGGCTTTGTCTAGCCAGGTCTTAAAAAACTCCAAGGATGGAGAGTCCACAACATCTCTGGGTAATCTGTTCCAGCGTTTAACTACCCTCCTCATGACAGAGTTTTTCCTAGTATCTAACCTAAACTTCCTTTGCTGCAACTTGAACCATTGCTCTTTATTCTGTCATTGGCCACCCCGAGAACAGTCTAGCTCCATCTTCTTTGGAACCACTGTTCAGGAAGTTGAAGGTTGCTATTAAAGCCCCCCTTAGTCTTCTTTTCTCCAGTCTAAAGAAGTCCAGTTCCCTCAGGCACTCCTCAGAAGTCATGTGCCCCAGCCCCCTAACCATTTTTGTTGCCCTACACTGGACTGTCTCCATTTTACCTACATCCTTTCTGTAGTGGGGAGGCCCAAAACTGGACACAGTACTCCAGATGTGGCCTCATGTTGTGAGATGTGTTCCTGAAGGGTAACATTTGACTGTTATTATCTTATGTAACACACAAAGCAGGCTGTTTCTCTACTTACCTCCAAAATGTTACTTGATGATTCAAGTTTGCCAGTGGAGAAAAAAATATTAAGAAAGGCTAAGGGTGTAATTCTAACTACTTACTACCCAGCATTGACAATTGCTGTTTTGCAGGAGATGCACTTTTAATTTAAAACAGACAACTCCAACGATCCACAAATGAGTATCAGCAGAGATTGCAGCAGGCCCTTCTGTTAAACTCTGGTAAATGAAGTACAAGCCATCTCTGGAGGAAAGGCTGTATACATGTAAATATTATTAATTATATTTTTATAATTGTAAAAAAATAATCACTGAATCTATAGGAAATAGAACAAACATTCACCACTAGTAGGAGTGATTTAGGACCCTCATATTCACTGTTACTCAAACTTTTCTGAAGTGGTTTTCATTTTGATCTATGCTATACTTTATCACTCTCAGACACAATAAAACTAAAATACATATTCACTACAAGCTAAATCTTGATTTCTCTTGTTAACTTTCATTACTTTATGTTCAGGCAAAACCCAACTACAAGTTTCCTGAGTAAAGTCTACATTCAAAATGAGCAGACCTTCAGGATTTGGCAATTAATAATGCTTTGGAGCACCTTTCAGCCAAAAACTTCAAAGTGTTTTAGCCAGCTGAAACTAAGGGCATCATTTCATCCAGCCCTGAAATGTGGTGATACATGAGGGTAGAATTCTGAGTTAAAAAATGGAAGCTATTTAAGAGCATACTTAAAAAGTAGTTTGGGAAAAAAACAATTAAGACTAATGTTGCTCTCAAATGGGACTAGGGAACGAATATTGGTAGGTAAAATGCAACTATCTGGGTTCTGTTTTTGGTCATAACACTAGGACTAAAGACTGGAACTTTCAGGTGAACCCAAGGGATTTTGACACCTAATTTCTATCAACAGATACATTTGATTAGAAAGTTCTATGGGATCTTTAGTGGCTAAATGGCACCTCCAATGATAGAGTATCACCCAAATACTTTTTTGAACAGTATGTACTGAATTAAAGGGACATTATGTAGAATAGTGCATGTAGGGTTATTTGCAGTAATATTCTATGCAAGACATAAATATACTTTATGAATGTTGATCAATGACTATTCTCAATACCTATTTGTGCTAATAATGGATTTTTGGAGAACGTAATTTTTCCTAGAGAAAAATTAAAATGTTGTTGAAAATTTGAAGGCTGAAATAATTTGGCCAAAATCCAAAATATTTTGTTTAAAAAATGGTATGAAGCCTCCAAAGAATAGCCTTGGTCAGCCTATGTTGTGCAAAAAACACTGTATTCTCCCATCTTGAAGAGCCCAGAAAATGCATGGGAATGCCTAGCCATGGGAGATATAGTTTGGCTTTCACACTTGGCTTCCATTGAGCACTGTAGAAGCATACTCAAAATATTTTAAAATTAATTTTGGGGGAGGATAAAAGATAGCAATTTTTAGTAAAAATCAAGTACGGCAAAATAAAATCTATTTTATCAAAAAACTATTTAAATGGAAAATATTCATCCAGACAGTGATAAATATTTTAATTATTTTCCAAGCATATAAATTGCAGGGTGGGGGAAAGGAGGAGGAAGAGAGAAGAGGGGGTCAGTGATTTTACTTTGATAAAATCATTGAGCATAAGAATTTTCAGAAAATAAATGGGCTAATTTTCTAACAAATAGACAGTAGACAGTCAATGGTACAATTGGCAAACTTATACATTACTTTGCCAATAGCAGATGAAGATCTCACACTTACATTCTGAATGGCATGAACAAGAGACAAAGACCTGAAAAGGCAGATATTTTCCTTAAATTTGTATGAGCGGGTGACGTATTGAACAGAAATTAATCAGCTAGATCTTTAACTGGTGCGAGTTGGTAATTGGTAAAGCCAAAGTACTGGTTTATTAGGAATTCTGATTTTTATTTTGTGAGTAAAAGTACAAGTCAGAGATCAATGTAGTAACAAAAATAAACCCAGAAATCTAGGTGGTTTGGGATTTCTGTTGGATAAATCACAAGACTGAATCCAAGAATTTCTCTTTGGGAAGAATCTGAAGTAATTTTTCAATTGTGAAACTAAACAGAAGCTGGGGTGGGGATTAAAGTAAAAAAATACAGAGTTCAGTCTCCTAAAACTATCAATTATCTGGTAATGGTTGCAACCATTTCTGTGAACTTTCTGTAGAACAAATGTTTTGATTTACTTCTGGGTAGACCATGGAGCTGGCATAAACACTGGTATGCTAATACAAACAAAAGACTAAAGATCTACTTAGAAAACATATTGTGGTTTCATTCACAGAGCAGTATATCACAAGGGAATTTAAGAATTTAATTCTGTCCTGAATTTAAGATGACCCTCCCCAATACTGAGATTCTGCACATGGAAAATATGAAATTTGTTCTTATTATAAACATAACTACTGAGAAGTCATAAATTCCACAGACTTTATGATTTTATATATTATATATATGATGATATATTATATATATGATAATATAGATTAAGTTCTGTCCAGAAAATCCTGTTAAATCCTATTCCTTTCATAGATCCTACACCTTAATACTGGTCACTTCCACATACACTCTCACTCTTATTGTTTTTACTACTCTCTTCACTGCTCTCGTCTTCTAACAAAACATCATCTTCAGTTCCACCCATAGCACTGTATATGCAACAATTCTTGAAGCTTTTAATTGTGGACTTTGAAGATATTCTTTGCCAAGAAATCAGAAGCCATTGGCAAAGGCATACTAGAGTTGGCTTCTTAATTTTCCCAACAGGTGTAAGTGCATGGTACCTTGCCAAGAGTCAGTCTGAGTATTGATGCCATCATGGTCCTTAAAGGGCTTATTCACTATGACACCCAGTACTTGGAGTTGCGATGTCATAATACCAGATATGACTTCAAGATTACCTTTTATTGAAAAAATTTTTGCTTTCACATCTGGCATTACATGCCCTCTGAATGCATCTAGGACTAACATTCCTCTTTTTTTTAGCAGTGTCCCAGGTATCCTGTTCCACAGAACATCCAACCAGGCATTCATCAGTTCACTTAACATCCATCCTTGTTCCTATCACATAACCACTATTCCTAGTGGCAACTTCACTTTTGACAGAATTTTCAATTTCAAAATTGCATAAGATGGCAGTTTTCTACCATCCACCAATACTGGTATAATATCAATGTAATCTGTGACTTTTCATTTCCTGTTCTTCTCAAAATCATGAATTTTGCACCTTTCTCATTGACAGTGACATTGCTTGGAAAGTCAAAATAGACTGGAATCTCATCAGACTATCCATATCTACCTGTCCCAGTAAGTAATCATGAGTCTTGCACAGTTCAATAATGTAGTGCTGGAATGAACCAGTTTTTCACTGCAATCGGTTGGTAACCTTTGTGCAAGTGACAGGCTTCATCTCGGGGCTAAGCTGCTACATCTCATCATTGAGATACATCACCTGTTTAGATACATCATTGATTGTCTTGAATTTTTGCAGTGGAATATTTAATTCCTTTGCTATTTCTTATGCCTTGAGTTGAAGTACTTTATAGGTGATTGCCATTCTCCTGCTTCTTTTTTTTTAAACATGCTTAAGAACTCACTTATCAGCTTCAGGAAAGCAACCCTGTTTTTGAACCGTTGAATGATTTCCTTGTGTACTTTGCATTCTTGAATTTCCCTTTTAACTGTCTCCAGCAATGCACATTCACTTCAGTAACACTGTACTTCCTTCCCGCCTCAAAATCATTTGTTTTTTTCAGTATAATTTATGACCATCATTTTAAAGCTTGTATCATAACTGAGCCTCATTACTTTCAGTTTCTTCACATTTGTACCACTACTTCCATTTGTGCCATTTCTTTTTCTACATGATCTGTCACATTGTGGGTTTTCCCATCACTGTTTGACCTGCAGAATTTAGGTAGGTTCCTATTTTTTTTTTTAAATTGAGGCCTGTAAGTAGTGATCAGGCCCTGGAATCTTCTTCCTTCCCTGCCTCAATTTACCCCCTTGTGACACGTACTTCCAGATGCCTGCCCCCCATCACATGGCTTGCCACCATTTGCCTCACCACCAGGTCCCTCACTGCTGTGTACTGCTGCTATGCTGGGTGTTAGGTCCCTCATCACCACGTGCTGGGCTGCCAGGTCCTTTTTTGCTGCATGCTGCTGCCATAACAGGTTACTCCTCCCCAAGTACCTTGCCACTGTGTGCCTCTTTATTGGGTGTGTTGTCATCATGTGCCTTGCTGCTGAGTGCCTCCTCACTTCACCATGTGGATCCCTGCTATTTGTCTGTAAGGCCCTGCTACCTCTTCTCATTGCAGGTACTGCATTTTTTATGCTAAGATGATACTGAGTTTACTCCATGTTGAGTAGGGAAAATTGAATAAATATGGTACTTGTCCAATGTCTACACAGGGATGTCATTGTTCAGTATGTTAATACGTTTACAGCTCACTAATTAATCCGCACTGTTCCATGCAAATTATTTGTCTGGCTACTCTAAGTATACACATGGGCTGTTTTCAGACATTAACCCCCCTCCCTCCCCAACAACAAATAGTTCTTTACTTTAAACTCTGTACATTTCTACACTGAGCCCTGCACTTTAGGCCTGTGTGAAGCAGTTAGTATTTGCTTTGGATTAGGATTTGGCTGATTCAGGGGACAGTGATTCAATCTGGTGATTCAAATCACTGCCCTCAATCGATTTGGCTGAATCTGATACAGAGATTCAGTCGCCGCCAAATTGACTGAATCTCTGAATCAAATAGGCTCCAACCCCCGCCCACTCTCCCAGCCCTGTCAGTGGCTGCCCCCCTTGGCCCCAGTGTCCTGGCACTTTAAAAAAATAAAAATAAAAGCCCCACACTCATTGGCTCCTGCTGAGTGATGGGGTGGGGGTGATCCCCTCTGTCCCATGCTTCATGGGGGGGATCTGCCATGAGCCCCCCGAGGCCCTGATGGCTGCTGTACTAGCTGGTGAGTGCTGGGCTTCTTTTTTTTTTTTTTGAAGTGCCGGGATGCTGGGGCCTGGCGGGTCAGCCATTGATGGGGCTTGGAGAGTGGGCAGGGGTCAGGGGCACTCAGAGGGGCTGGGGGACAAGGCAGGGATTGTTCCTGGCAGGGGTCCCCCACATGGTCCCCTCCCTCTCCCTCTGCCCCCGCCCCCTACTTACCAGCATGGAGTCTGGGTACAGGTCCCTGTGGTGGTGAGCGGGGACTGCCTGAATTTCTGAATCTTCTCTGAATCTTTTCCAAATCGATTCAGAGGCTTCAAATTGATTTGCACCTTTTAATTGGTCTCCTGATTCAATTTGGATTTGGAGATTCAGCCGCTGAATCAGGCCAAATCTCCTCCAAATTGAATCAGCAACTGAATATACTGCACATGCCCAGAAGAGGCAGCATGTTATTTCAACCTGGCTCTGCAGCTTCTGTAAAGATTGGACACTTTAGTGGCTTTTTTTGGTGTCTTTGTCCAATAGGTGATTGAATCAGCTTTAGCTAAAAATGCCAAAAAGCCCCGTTGAAGTGCCCAATCTTTATAGAAGCCGCAGAGCCAGGTTGAAGTAACGTGCTGCTGCTTCTGGTAAAGCACGTTTTCTTTTTTGTTTAGTTTTTTAATGCCTGCAATCAGCCATCGGGAATTAGACTGGAGTAGCAAGTGCACAGTAAATTTCCATATTCTAGCTTCAGTTCATTGTAGCTTCTCACCATGGACAAATTCTTAGGCCATATACTAAACAACAGGGCCAGTAAGGCCAAGTCCTTATTGGTTATGATTACCCTCATTTGGTAATCATAATCACTGTGAAAGTTAATAGTAGCTTCCTATTTCTTTATAAAAAAAAAAAAGAAAAATAATGCTATTTTCTCAATTTTTGTTAGAAAAGCTTGTAGTGACTGGACTTTGCAAAGACAAACTCAGCTGTAGAAAAGGAAAAGGGAGGGCTATGGAACAAATAAGTATGGTTATATATGGAAATACATTTTGGAATATGGGTGGAGAAGAGAAGATAGGTGAACCTCAAAGAGCAAAAAAATCGATAGATGTAAGTGTGATCCTTCAGCTAGGCAAATGAGGTGTGGTGATCTTTCTGTAGAGAAAGGGAGAAAAGGAGGTATAAGAAATAATGGAACGAATGGAAGAAAAGGAAGATCAAAAAGGTTGGAGGATTACAGTCTGAGAATCTTCCCCTTTTCCTTCACATAGAAACTAAGCATAGTAAAACCTTTATTATATTTACCTTTTACTCAGTTTTAATCAACCACCTGAGTAACTCTTGAATGGAACCTGTAACTAAAAGTGGGAGACATTTTAGAAGAATGGTTGAACAGAATGAGAAAGAAAAAATAATTCTGGGCTCCCTCCTCATTTTCTCCTCTCTCGCTCTCTGATATATTGAAAGTAAAAAATCAAACAGAAAACAAAAGTTAGTAGTTGAACTCATAATCCTATGCGCCCTTTAGCCTTCCTTACAAAATCATTGTTTGTTTAAATCAACTAAAAGCCAACAAAGTGTTGCACATGCTCCCCTTCTTTGTGCTCCTTCTCATCAAGCTAGCCTCTCCATTTTTTCTAGAAAAAGGAACACTCAAAGATGCACATTTTAGTGGTTGGTACTTGTTACAAGCCTCCCTAAATCCCATTTTACCTCTCTTGATGATGTAATTTGTCTGACCTCAAGTTCTGTTACCTACTAAGGGGAAACAAAAATGAAAATCATATTCCAAAGGAGACCAAGCTGGTGTTCTGAATGCCACATTTCACCTCAACACCAGAGGCTTTTCTGGATCTCATTAAAGCAAATTTACAATTGCCTACTTCCTTAAAGGTTCATATTCAATGATTTTTCTGGCTGGTTCTTCACTGTGAACTTTATAAGTGCATTAAAAAACTTCAGCCAGCCAAATAATCTAAAATAACAGTAAAAAGGTTTGTGTGCTTGGAGAAGACTCTTTGCTCAAACTCATTGATGAGACAATCAGTTCCCTGAAGAATTATTTCTGACCCAAATGTATTACTAGATAATTGAATTATACTAACAAGCTATAGGATAATGCTAGCCTCCTAAATATTCTTATAGTAATCTACTGGTGGCACAGGGACTTGATAGGCTAAATAAAGACATTCAGGGGTGTTACAGGGAGGTTACATTGGATCAAAATGGCTGCTCAATATCAGGTAAGTCAGGATGGGGGGATTGGCAGGAAGTTGGAGGTGCAGCAGGCTGGAGAGGATTGGGGGATTGCCAGGGAATGGGGGAGGAGTGACCCATAAGGGGTAGGCACTGGGGCCAGGTGAAAAAAGCAGTCCCAGGGCTGAGGCCAGCGGCTGGGTTTTCCCAGCTGTGGGGCAGTGCAGGGGAAGTGAACTGAAGCACCGGTTTGGCCTAAATCGAATAAGTCTGGTAGTACATAGATTGAGGTTTACCTTAAACTGGGTTATGCAATTTTTAGACCAGTTTGTATGCATAGAACTTCTGTACAGTTACAAGTTTAGACTGACTGCAGTCACTGAGATCAGGTCTGTAAGGTTGGCAGCAGGAGATCTAAATTTAAATAGGGTGGCCATTTTGAACCCATAAATGTAACTTCCCCAAATGTCTGTACTTAGCCATACTGTTGTTTCCAAGATAGAATCAGTTCCCTTTGCATCCCTCTTTGACGTTTTGTCAATTACTTTCTTTTCTCATATTTTTTTTCTTTAGATGCCTGCCAAATAGGATAATTATACCACCTTGATGGGTGGAGCAGCCATTGTGATTTTTCCCTACCATGGGACTGCAGCAAGGAGAATCATGGAGCTGCTTTTTTCTGGGTTCAATAGCTGCTTTCTGAATGGTTCTGAGAAAATGAAAACTCCCAAAGAGTTAATATTATTTATGCTGATTCTCCTTTTTATATAGGGTAGACTTGACTACTCAGAAAATGGGAACCGATACCATATAATTTATGGGATTTGAGTGACACAACCGCCTTTTCTTACCTGTAAAAACTGAATGACATTAAAGTTTGTCAGACAATTCCTGTATCTTAATAGCAAAAAGGGGGATGGAGGGAATAATTACATTTCATAAATTTATTCCAAATGCAAAAAACAGTGATACTCTCAACATCATTTTACTTTAAACCACAAACTTAATCCATTTGAAGCACAATCACAAAGTGTCAATCATAACAGAGAGAAAAGGTTCTACTGAGTCAGACAGATGGCCAGCCAAACTAAAAGGGTTAGTAAATTGTCAGGTTAATTAAACCTCTCATAGTTTCCTATTTGTTATTTGAAGAGTTGTCAAGTTATGGACAAGCATTTTAATTAACAACTCACAGATTTTAAAATAGAAATCAATAAGGTACACGTATTTCTTTAAGTAATGTCTAGAGTTTCTCTCTGAAGTTGCAGTTTGACAGATTGCCATTTATTTTATTGGCTTGAGATGATGTGATTGTGTTTTAATATGAAGAATTAATAAAAGGTATACAAACTTTTATTTATATAACCTAGTAAGAAAGGGTCAATGATTTTTCCTCTCTAACTTTCTTCACTGTTTAGATTTTAAATTAATTTGATTCTACAAGGAAAAACATAATGACATAAAGAGATAACCCCCACATTTTTTACCTCCCACCTCATCCCCCACAAAAAGGAAAGATGAAGAAGAAAAACTTAGAGTATCTTAATTTATATTGGCTTCATTATTCTCCAGATAAAAGACTACTCAACATAAAATGAGGACTCGGAGTTCAAACTTTTAAAGAATTCACATATTTACATCAATTTTTAAAAGGTTTTATAACTAATGAACTTGGATTTCTTTTGGCATGGCATAAAATCCATTTGTACCATTTTTAATTAAGAATGCAGCCTATGCAATTAAAATTAAGGGTAGAGACTTCATCAGATGTCCTGTGAGAACCCCAGTCGAAAAAATTATGTTAATGCTGTATGTCCTAAAAGCATTCTCTGAATGTTGGAAACACTTTATGAGAAATTATTTCTGCCATACAATAAGGATTTATTTAAAGTTGATAATTAGAAGCTTTTAATTTTGGAGTGTAAGGACCTTGTTTATCCCTAATCTCTTTGGCATTTGCTATGTGTTTGCAAACCATCAGTAGGATCATTTGAAACTATCTGAGTCTTTAAAAAAATAACACATACTCAGAGTGATGCCCACAATCTATAATGCAAATAATGCTCACGTAGACAGGGGAATTCCTAATGTGAATTTTAATATTTAAAGTAACCAGTGCCATTATTGAGAATATTAAGACTCTTTTATGTTAAACTGATTAAAATTACATTTGAAATAATAAATGAAATGCATATGTAAAACATATAAGTAACCTCTTTAAAAATGTAGAAAACTGAAGTATAATATATTTGAAATGAACCAGGTGGATGGTCCTAGAGAAGCAACTTCTTTTCTATCTATAGAAAACTTGTGGCATGGTCAATGGGAGGAGAGGCCAAGGATTCCCTTTGAATTGTAACCCAGAATGAACAGCTCAAATGAACAGCTCAAATATATAGTGCTGTAGAGAGCCTGGAGATTTTCAGATGCCCTAATCTGAAGAGTGCACAAATTAGATGGCATACAGACAGAGGGAAGAAAAAAATGAGACTTACCATTATGTAATTTTGAATGTTAAAGATAGCATTTCTTCATATTGGGTCCAGGGATTTTCTTTGTATTTATAGATATACTTGAATGTACTAAATTGTCTTATATTTAAAATGGCAGCAGGGGAGCTGAGGTCTAGCAGAGGAAGATGAGCCTATTTAAGTAGAGCCTTAAAAGGGAACAGTGGGAAAGTTTGGTGCATAAAAAAAGTGATTTCCAAGCTTCAGAGCTGACATGGGGAAATAGGCCAAGAGATGAGACAGAGTTTGGTGAAGTAGAAGAATTTGATAAAGTATGAAAGCAGATGGGGAGATGGATGAAAGCACTGTAAGAAGGAACATAGGAGTTTAGGAAAAGAACATGAGGATGTGGAATTGGAATCTGATGAGGAAGGCAGGAAACCATGCAGGAATTTGGCCAGATGGGAATGTAAGAAGAGGGGAAGAAAAATGAAAGGTGGGCAATAAAGATACTTTTAGGAAAAGAGCGCTCCATATAGTGGAGTGTTGGGAAGACCACGGAGGGGAAAGGTTAATAGACAAGGTGAGACACAAAAGGTATTTTAGTGCTAATATGACATGGCTACACTATAGTTCATTATTCTTGCCTGTAGAGAGTGTCTACAAGGACAAAATATAGCATTAACTGTCAGAACAAATTCTTGTATGATGCAAATACACATGTAGGACTGGGCTGTGTGTAAATTCATGATGCACAGAGCAGTGTTTGCAGAAGGTGATTGGTATTGAAATCCATCATTTGTAACATTTATATTAAATGGTGTTTTAAAGTGTATAATCGATTAAAATGTCTTTCACTCAGAGACACTGATGTTGCTCAAATTCATCTTAGGTTGCCAGAAAATGAGTTTGGTGTTTTCAGCTCTGCTACCAGCAGGCAGCAAGACTCATGAAAGAAGTATTTTGAAATTGTGGTATGGCTAGCCATCATCAGTCCAAAAAAAATATTTAGGGCTAAATTATAGTTCTTACCTTTGGAGGGAATAGTCAAAATTAAATATAAACATGAAAATGCTTATACTGTATCAACCACAGCTCGTATAGAACGGACTTTACCTAGGTCTCTAAAAAGAAGCTGATACTTATACCTAATTTTTTATTTACAATACAAGATGTGGATAGGGATGCAAGCAACCATCCTAATTCTGATGCAATTTATACCAGTTTTATAGCACAGCATAAAATAAAATGTTAATCATTATGCGGAACATTAAGGCTGGATGCAGACATGAAAAAACACCTTCACTCCCACCCCCACAAAAACAAACAAAAACACTCTTTACTAGAAGAAGCAGTGCATCAGTTCGACCTAGCTCTGCAGGGTCTGTATAGATTGGACTCTTCAGTGGGGCTTCTGGGTGCTTTTATCTAATAGTTGATTCAATCAGTTATTAGATAAAAGGACCCAAAAATGCCCACTAAAGCACGAGACCTATGCGGACATTGGGTGAGCCGGGTCAAACTAACACAATGCTTCTTCTGGGCGTGTGCTGGGCTCAGCACAGAAGCATGCTGAATTTCAAGTAAAGCCCAGGTTCGACACCCCCAACACTCCCGCCAACCCCACACCTGCAAGCAGCCAGAAATTTATCCAAAGATATCGTTCTGCCACAAACCCAATTTTTGTCCCCCTCTTCACATAGAAGCCCCCCTCCCCCCGCCCCCCCCCAAAAAAAATTACACAAGGCCAACACCTGAGAGGCCTATTGATCTTGTCAAAAAATAAATAAAAATTATAATAAAAATTTAATGAAGGGCAGTGAGCAATATGTCACTAATGCAATATTTAGTTTTGTGAACAAAAGATGAAAGAGCAGCCAAGAAATACATTTCACCTGTAATTCAGGAGTAGAACATAGAAAGAAAGATTAAAAAAATAAAAAAGGGAGATAAACCATTTTGTAAAATAACAGCACTCAAGAACCTTAAAATACCCATAGCATTATGGCACTAAGTTATTGGTGTCCATTGTATACATTCTTTGAATTGTCAGAAGCACCTGGTGAAGGGCAGCAATGAGTTTCAAGATGAGAGGAATGAAACAAGGCTTACACGAAAGAATCACCCAAGGAAGGATCCCAAAGGGGAGGCGATGGCATCATTTGCGTTTCCATAAGTAGTAGAAGTAGCTTTAATTTATACCTGGTGCTTCTTATGAGCTCTGTTGGTAAAGGCTGGTGAAGGGGAGATGTGTGGAAATAGCACGTTCCTTGGGCAGCCTTGCATGTCCCCTTTTCTTTCGGCACCATACACTTTTGAACACTGCTCTGTGGCCCCTCCTCCTCCTGGCAGAATTTATTCTGTCTGGGCCCTGCACCAGCTTGTATTTTGATTCATTCCAGTGTCATCCCTGAACTGAATCTGGCCAAATGCCTGCAAAGAAAAAAGAAAATCCCCTTAGACAACAATAAATCTAACAGGAAGAGAAATCGGTGTGCTTTGTTTCTGGAATGGTACTTTTTATTCTTTGACTCTAATTTTTCTATCTTACAGTGAGTCTCTCACAGCACTCCCTACACACTGTTTCAGAGGGCTAGCTATCTCTCTTCACAGTCAATGTTCCTTAACTCCTTAATCTAGCCCATCAGCCCAAAGGGAAAATCTGTTTATGAACCGACAAATTTCACCTGCTTTTGTATAGAAACAATACAACCTGCAAGTATTTCATGACTCCTGTATAAACCTTCCCAGCTTTGTTCAAAACTGATCCAAGATTTCTTCAAAGCTCAAAAGCTTTGAGAATTTTAGGAAACCTTTCAACACATGGGGGAGTTTGGGGTAGGTACTGAAACATAAATCCAGGTGATTTATGTTATCATGTTTGAAGCTCATAACCAATATTTAGACTAGCTGATAGGTATTGAGTAACAAATAAAACTTTCTAATGTGCGCTAACATAGAAAACAACAAAAGCTTCCAGAAAGACATAATATGTAACAAGATTCTAATCATTTCAATATTTTTTTCTGCTTGCTGGGATGTGATAAGGAAGAATCACTTTGTTTCCAAAAAAATTCATACAAGTTAGAGAGATAGAAAATAAGAGTACAGTTGGGCCTCAATTTACATGGTATTTTTTTTGCATGGTTTCAGTTATGCATGTCAATTAATTAAGGGTCAATTAATTCTGACCCTTTATTTTTGTACACAGTATGGATTCACTTTTACATGGTACGGCATGGTCACCAAGATGCACAGATGTGTCTAGAATCAGCTGGTCGCTTCCTGCCACCCCCCCACCCACCATGCTACTCTCAGTGTAGCTGGTAAATGTGTTGTGTTGTGGTGGAAGGGGAGGTGGGGAGGGAAAGGGCATGAGGGAGCAGATCAACACTCCCCCATCATGAGGAAGGGAGTGGGGCAGGGGCTGGGGCAGGTGCTTTCCAGCTGGGGTGGGGTGGGCATGAGATGGAGCTGTGGCTTGTCCAGGGGACATGGGAGGGCTGCTACATGCCCCCCAGGAGGGCATAGGGGGGTGTGCCCCCTGGATCTGTGCAGCATGGGGTGGGCTGCAGCTGTGGGATGGAGCCAGGGCTGTGCTGGGCTCTTCTCAGCAGGGGCTGAACCAGGCTGGGCTTGGGGTGGGTGGTGGTGGTGATGGAAGGGGGCTACCGGGGGCTACGGTGAAATTTGGGGTGGCTTCAGCCCCCCCATAGCTCCCTCGCAGTGCTGTCATCATCTGCCCTGAGCCCAGTCTTCACTGAGAAAAGCCCAGTGTAGCTCCAGCTCCAGCCCGCAGCTGCGGTACACCTGCCCCTGCCCCACCCTGGCCCACCCCACACAGATCTGGGGGCACATGCCCCCCTGTGCCCTCCCAAGGTGAGCACAATGGCAGGAGCTGCCCCCCCATGCCCCCAGACAAGCCGTGGCTCTGCCCCATGCCCGCCCCACCCTGGCTGGGCAGTGTCTGACCCTGCCCCACTCCTCCTCAACATGGGATGTTGATCTTCCCTCTCCCCTCCCCTTGCACCACACCAGACTTACCAGCTGCATGAAGCTCTCCAAGCTGCTGAGCTCTGCTGCTCATTGCCTGTGTACACGCATAGGCATTTATCGGCCAAATTATCAGCTGTCTCTGGAACCTAAACCCTTTTTTTCCATAGACCTTTGGTATCTTTTTACATGATTTCTATTTGCACGGTGTTTTTTCAAGAACATAACCACTGTGTAAATTGAGGCCTGACTGTACTTACTTAAAAGACTGGCAGGAGAAAAACAAACAAATCTCCCCACACTTTCAGAGACGTTGACCTTTCACCTATTCCTTATCATCTTAAATAGATATAAATTCATTTTTTTTAAATCCCTGCACTAAATATCTATGGGATACCATGGCTTGAGACAAAATTTCTTGTTCTGCTTCAATAAACAGAATATCTGCCACTAAACATGAGGTTTGTATCCCTTTGCTTTTATTGCTTATATTACTTTTTTAAAAACTATTGTCTACCAAGATGGATATTCCTACTACCCAGAAGTAGTCAATCTCCTGTTAAGTGCTTGAGCCCTGATTTAGCAAAGTATTTAAATCTGTGATGATTCTCAAATAATATTTTAATAGATGCTTAAGGTTAAGCACATACCTAGGTCCTCTGCAAAATCAGGAGCTTCAGATTACTTGAGTTCATTCAGAAAAGTATCTAAAGGTTTAGCCAGGCCTCTTTTTGAGAATATTTCATTTTATATTTACTGATGCTTCCACTTTTGGCTTCGATGGCAATGCCAGGACAATGGCCTCTTTCAGGGAACACTGGCCTGGCCCACTGTGGACAACAGGAAAATTATTTCACTTCTCTGTGGCCAAATTTCTCTTTCTTTAAAATGGGGATAATGGTCGTGACTCCTTTTATAAAGTGCTCTGAGATTTGCTACTGAAAAGGACTATGCGAGATCTAAATATGTGTGGCATAAATATACTAATAATATAAAAACTACTACTAATAATTAAATAATCTTCTATCTTACCCTCACATATAGTTTTACCCCAGGGGTGTCAGTGAATTGATAGACAGAAAATGGATAAAGCTGTATATAGCTATATTTATTCTTCACTATCTTTCCTCTACTTACTCCTTGCATAAAAGTACATGTACTGTCAAAAATACAGAGGAATGCAGTGGGTGGTAAAGGTGACTATATATTCATGGAGCAGATATAGTGCAGAGCTGCAGTTGCCCCACTTTGTTCCATCAATCCCACCCCCCCCCTTTCCAGCTGTGACCCGGAGAAATCTTCTAGCTGATGAGGGGTTAGGCAATATTTCAGAATCTGGTCAAGATTTTACAACACCAGATACTGTTTCATTCTCTGTGCTTTTTCTAACCAAAGAACTTTTAACTAGGGCAAACTGTCAAGTATGCAGTGGTTTTGTAAGGCAGACTGTAAGCCAAGGAAAACTCTACTTAGAACACCACAGTTTTTGATAAAGGATCCGTACAGCAATAATTAGATGGACAAATGCTATAAAAATGGCTGGTATGTAAAGGGGGAAAAGAGTGGGCTTGTCCCTGTTTTCTTACAGCAGTATTGTACAGCTTCCAATGATATTTCATACTGGGTTTGAAAAGTCATTTGTGGTCTTCAGAAAAAATCATGTTGCCTTGCCACAGAGTATGTATTGTTGTAAAAATGTAAATCAGCAAAGATGCAAGTTCTCTTGAAGATTTTTTCCCATGGTAGACGACTTTCAGTTTCCTGCCAAAGACTATGTTGCAACCTCTGGCATGCCAGTGTTGTAAGGTTGTTTTTTCTAAACTTTGTGATAATTAGGAGCCAGATCTCATATTGTAGCAATCTTGTGGAACTTCAAGTTCAGTCATTCAGCAAAAGTTATATTTCTTCTATTGGGTAAATGAAACACTACCATTTCCCTTAATTGTTTCTGACATTTCACCCATTATTCCCAGAGTCTCCCCTAGAACATAAATAGCCAGTAATTCTCTTGCAAAAGAGAGTGTGAGCTGCAGAAATATAAACACCATACTATGTGCTGTAATAGCTATCAGAATTCTAAAATACAGGTTTAAAGCTATGAAATGAAGTAATCAAGAAAGACCAATATGATATATCTGATATATATCTGATATGGTTGGTGTGGCAACTAGAAGAGTTGGACTGATTTCCCTTTTTTCAGATATTCAGAGCTAAACATCAGGAACAATTAAAAAATTGTGGTCTTTTGTAAATTACTCCCAGAAGAAATCTTGGAAATCTTTCATTTTAGTCATTTCGGTCTACTGAACCGTAAAGCTATTATGAATGAACAAAAATACTAGAGAGAAAATTGAAATACAACAGTAATTAACAATATGAATATATCAAAATAAACCTGAATTAGAGGGATATGGCCATCAAACATTTTAATGATGAATTGACTAAAGTACAGGTAGGGGTATCTTCAATTTGGTACTTTTGTACTTAGAATTGGATGGAAGAGTCTGTAGTGCTACCTGTTTAAATATATGATAAAGGTTTGCTTTAATCGTTTTTGTCTGTTTCAAAAAATATGATAGCTATATGCAAGGTGTCCATTTTGTTTGTCTTAGAAAAATAATTAATAACTCTCATTTTAGGATCTTACTTTCTGTTACCACATGCTAAATGTCAACAAAGGATTATAGAAAAAATCATTGAAAATGTGCAGCTATCACAAATACAGATTTCCCTGTGGGTTCTCTAATACTTTACAGACAAATGTTAAAGATTTATTGCACATGAACATCAAACATGGTTTTACTACAGTTCTCATTTGGATCAAATTGACACATTTTACATTCATTTTAGCCTAATGAGATTCTTTCACTACACATTATATTCCAAGTGACCTCGTACATTAAATTTGTGGCATGGAACAAACCCACTGATATAACAAAGCCCTTTTCTTACCAAGTTTCTGATAAAAAAGAAAAAAAAAACAGTTTTACAAAATCATAAATCTTGAACACATGCATTTATTAATCGGTACTCAACAGAGAATACAAACACTGTGTAGATTATCATATTATGCCCTATTTTCATTTGCAGTGTTTATAATTTAGAACTCTTTTGAACTTGGATAGCAACCTGAATATTCAACAGTTCAGGCATATTTCCTGTTTTTTATACTAAATCCTTCCTGTAATGTTAAAGTCCCTACTCTTGTACACTTCTCAGATAGAACTCCCAGAGACATTTTAGCCATGGATTGCAGAATAAGACACCAGTGACCAGCTTAATCCAGGAGATAAAATATGTGATTTTTGATTGCACCTTAATATAATAAAATACTTTCCAACAGTTTTACATAATACAATATTGCATTTACACACAATTAACTGATTTTTAAAAAAAATCTGGCCAGGAATGTAATTTTTTAGCTTATCAAAGTGATTAGTAATGGAATGTAAGTTTTTACCACTGTGCTAGAAGAAGGTAGCAGATGACCTTGAAAGGAGGTGAAAGGAAACTACAAAATGTTAATTAAAATTATTAGTGCTGTTTGAGGTGCTTATCTTGTTTACTGCTAAGGTGTTGCTCCCTTCTGCATAATTAGGGGTAATTTTACTTACTTTCAAGTCTGTAATTTTAAATATCACAAAGTTTTATCTTCCAACAAGAAGTAATTCATTATTGGTTTGTATGTAACTGCTTGATGTTTTAATCAATATATGCAACTTCCACAAAGTCTGTTATAATTTGTCAAGAGGTTTTATACATCTTTTATAGTGCAGGATTAGGCATGGTATATGAAGCTGAAATCCCATTTAGTAATGAAATTTAAACATAATTCTGTGTTTATGATGTGAAGATATATTTTTACTTGATCTGTCCTTTTACATTTCCCTTTATCCATGATTATTGGAGGACAATGATATCTAGAAAACAAACCACAGTGAAGTTAAATCCATTTGAACACAAAGAGTTACTGTCAGTTAATCCTAATAGAGACAATACAGATTTTTTTAACTAAACTGCTTAAGAAATGAATATGTCTTGCATGCTTTCAATTTGTTTTAAATCCTAGTATGCAGAGCTCTTTGCTGTTGTCTAATATTTGCATAAAATATTTAATCTCATACTTTAAATTAATGATATTAAAGGTCTAAATGTTTGAAAAATGTTGTTGTCAGAACAATGTAATCTTTTCTCTCCAGACTTCTTCACATAATTGTGGTGCCCTTATCCTAATATATTTATAACCTTCTTCAGTATTGTCTTGCTTGGAATGTATTCTTATAGTACTTCTCTTCATTCTGAGCTTTCTGCACTTAAAAAAAAAAGGGGGGATGGTGAGGACCTTTACTTGATCAGGACATGAAGGGGAATGAAATATGCTCAGGAATAAATTGTAAAATGGAAGGCCACAAATTCATTAACTGTTAACTTTCATGGAGGGTGGGTGACTAGTGGTAGGCATTTATAAGGGTCCAATGACCTCCATGCTGATGAATCAATAAACAAGATTGGACCTCTTCACCCTAAATCCTCTGGATTCATTCTGCCTCTGATTCCTCTTCTTCTCCCCTTCTTCAGTAAAGAGAATTCAGAAAACATCAGTCGTTGAAGACTTATGAACCTTGCCTCACCTCCCCCCATTTTCTTCCATGTTAGCACAACCCACTAGTCACTCTGCCTAGGTCTTTTGTTCTTATTTACCTCTCCCCAACCTGGTTGAGATGAAGTTACAAACTCACTTATAATATTACATTTTTAAATCATACCCTTACTCCTTATTAACCTAAAATAAAGTCTGTGGGATGAGATGAGAAAGATTAGAGAGAGAGAAAGACAGAGAGAGACAGACAGACAGACAGACAGAGACAGAAAGAGACAGAGAAAGGAAACTACTTGTCAGTCTTGCCCTCAGGGGGAAAAAAATCTGTCTTGATTTCTAAGACTGCCCTTAGTCAAGCCAAGGGAAGCTTGCAAATAATTCAAATGACTTCCATTTGTAGCAAGGAGGATAGGCTATAACCACAGCAGAATATATGCTATGTGCCCTGAAGTCTTCAGAGATAAGGAGAGAGGTATAAGATGGGTCACATCTTCTTTTCCATTCACCACAGTGTAAATGTATTGTAGTAGGGAGAGGTAGAGAACACAGGCCTTCTCCTCTGCCAATCTGTGTACTTGTTCTGACTAGAGATGGTGGGGAGCTGATCACAGAGGCTAGGGACAGACATTCAAAATCCCTGAGCCTGAATTGATTCAAGCTTTGCAAGTTAGTCTAATTTGGCTAAAATAAGCTGGTTTGTAACTGTGCAGACATCCCCTCTAGACTGAAGAAATGCAGGCACATGCCTGCAGTGGCTCAGGCTACAAGCTGGGGGCACTAGAGCAGCCCTCCTTTCCCTTTCTCTGTACTGAACTAAGGGATGTGGCCAGGCCCTGGCAGGACACTCTGATTAGGGAGGGGTCCTCCCCTCCCTTGATAACAGAGCATTTAGTTAGACAGGAGGGAGTTACACAGAGAGTTGTTAGCATTTACCAGCCCATGAAACGAAAGCCTCTCTCATTGGGTCGAGCTGCAGCCAGAGAGCAGAGGGGCAGGGCCAGCCCTGCTGGGCTGGAACAGAAAGCTGTGCCCCTCCCAGGGTTGTAAAGCAACTGGGATGCTGGAGGACTCTGACTTAACTTAAACCAGGAAGTGGTCTAGGATAGACATTGCATAAACTGGTTTGACCCAAATCAGGTGAGTCTGATATGAAATTCAAACAAGTTTATCTCAAACCAGTTTCAGCCATTTTCAAACTGGTTTATGTGCACTGAACTTCTATTCTGTTACAAGTTTAAACCAGTTTCTGATCACTTAAACTGGTTTATGTGTAATGCCTGTCCCTAGCCAGAGTAGCCAGCCTGCTCCTTCCCAATGATTCTAGGGGTTATCATTCCCTTCTTGGTTCAGTCAAACATCTCAATCCATTGAATTGGACAACAGGGGATTTTTAACTTTGCCTGTCATAACATCAATGATAAAAACATCACAACATCTTGAATGGATCAGTTAGTGACATATAAGGGACACATTCTCTGACCACTGGCATTGTAGATAGAAAGAAGTATACTGTGGCCAGAAAATTTTAATTAAACCAGAAGCAAATGTCTTCAGAAGTACATATTAAAATAGATGAGTAGCTTTAATTCATTTTCTTAAGTTTACTGAATACTTAACAATATACATTTTGTGAGTTTAAGGGACAATATATTTGGGAGCACAGAAGTTACATCATAAAAGAGAACACGTGTCTTACATAGTCCTACTATATGAGAACAGAAGATCCCTTACTAGCTGTGTTTCAAGTGTAGAAACTAGGTTCATAATGAATATGCTATTAACAATCAACCTGACTTCAGTATATCATCAATATGACCTTGGACTTTGAAAATGTAATTCTCACTGCAGATATACAATATATAATGTAAAATATAAATATACAAGCAGAGTAGTAGGTTTTTATCTCCTATAGCATTGTTATTTATAGATGTAATTTATCTTTTTTATATATGTCTTAGAGTGATATGCCTTAGTACTTTTCATCCTTTACTTCTGTTCCTCACTGTTCCTTCCAGTCAGCCTGTCTAACCTTAGTCCTGCCTCAGACTCACTGGCCACTTTAGATCAACCATGTGCTTTCTTTTCCTATACCATGAAAAATAAAATTTAACTCAGTTCCAAGTCATCAGACATAGACCCAGTGATTTCTAAGAGTAGGTGGTAGAAAACTGGCAACTGACCTTTTCTTGTCTGCTCTCCTTACTTCCTTTTGTTGCTGTCTTTTTAAATACAGAAGTATAGAAGCAGGCCCAGTAAATTAGGGGAATTCACCCTAAAGAGACCAAAAACAAAGGAAAACAATGGATGATGAAGGCAATGAGGCAAAGAGGCAGATGAAGAAGCTCAAGAGCAGAAGGCAGCAATATTTTCATGGATTTATGTGGCACTAAAAGGGATATATTATGGCAAGCTGATGAAAGGACATATTATACTGACATATTCTATGCGTGGCAACATAATCACAGTAAACTGAATTTTGAACAAGAATTGAAGATGATTCCTGTAGCCAATTGAAATTACAAGGGGGATTATGGTAGTTAGTATTTGCTGATAATCCACCCAGGAACTGACCTTCCTTAGCAATGCTAGGGATAACACCTCCGTTGTTCAGAAAAGTACCACAGAATATTTAATGAGCATAATTGCCAAGATTTTGGTTTCGTGTCAAACTAAAAAAAATGGTGTATCTAAGATCATGGTAACCCCATATTGCCTGAGGCACTGGTTCACTGCTGACTCATAAATAAGAGATGCTCACCCACATCACTTTCTAAAGCAACCTGTCTTTTCTTTGAGGATTTTTCATCCAAACTATGACCATGCCTGTACAAACGTTTTCTCAAGGTCCATTTGGGTTTTCTAAATGGAGTGCAATCTCAAAGCATAAACATTTGAATCTGCTAAGTTTCACCTGCAGTATCCTCCAAACCAGGGGTTGGTAACATTTTGGGCAGAGTGCCAAAAACACCCGCTACCTCAACTAGTAAGATGGTGACGTGTGAGGGGTGGACAGCAGAGGAGTCACAAGGGACCTGATCCTTATTGTGGTAACACAGTCTCATCCCCTTCCCTGCCGTCTACCCTGAGGCATGTGTGCCAAGCAAAATGCCTTCATGTGCCATGCTGTAGCACCCGTGCCAGGAGTTGCCTTCCCCTGCTCCAAACCATGCCAAACCATTAATTCTACATGATTTTGACACAAACTGTTAATCAGTCCAGGTTCCTCGAAAGGCTTATGAACCAGAGAAGACCTTTAAAGAAATTCGGTCCAAGTTTTCTAACAAAGCTCAAAACTAGGGCCTGGGGGGGGCGTTGTGTGTTGCAAGCATTTTACACAGCTGTAGTGACATCTAGTGGTTAGTGAAACCTCTGTTAAGTGTCTCCAACATTAAAGACTCCTCTTACCCTTTATTTGTTTAACCCACTGGGCAATAGTTTCCTACTGAAAAAACAAACAAACAGTTTGTGTGCTATACACAATGATTGAAAAAGAATGTCATAGTCCACTGAGAATTGTTCATGCCTGGAAATGTTTCATATCTTAAGACCCATTTGGAATTTTCTGTAGCATATGACTCCATTGTATGTGAAATTAAATCATAGAAGAAACTCAAAAGTTCTAGGGAAAAAAGATCTCTGAAATCTTAAGTCCCAACCAAAATAAAATGATAAAACAATTCTGATTAGTTACAGCATATATCACATATAACTTCCACTAATCAATATAATAAACTATAAAGTTAAATTAGAACTTGGTCCATACCATCCTTCTCCTACTCTCATCCATATGTCTTCTTCTTTTACACTGCTCCATGTGTATATGGTGTCTACCCTCCTCTTCAAATCTTACTAAAGAAAGTGAACCCCATGAACCCTAACCACCATGAGACTGCTAATGTATCAAATTTTCACTCAAAATAAATAATGGTTACTTTAGAATCTCCTGTCCTTTGGATTCCCCCGAGTGGTTTACATCATCTACATTTGGTGTCTTCTCCTGTGACAAGCATGCCATTGGTACTTACAAAACCATATTTCAAACTGCTTTTTCACATACCTATATTTGGATAGAAGCTGATAATGGAAAATGGTTAACCTGTCAATTTGAAGCAATTGTTGCCTATCATGCTTTTACTGAAAAGTTTGTGACAAGCACCTTTCCTAATATGACCTCTGTTTTTAGTGAGTCTCTTGGTCAATGCAAGAGTGGCCTCAAGGGTAGTAGACTGGGGGATTTCTAAATTAGTATTCATTAAGTTGTTTTTTTTTTATGATAAACACACACAAGTTATATCAAAGCTAAGTATTTTTTTCTATAGAAAATGGCAGAACATTTCTAGAGAAATGGCAACAATAAGATTCATCAGGAATTCTATCATGTTCATAGCACTTCTGCTTTCCATCTTTTATTAATGAACTGGGATACTGGTACAAATCTTGATATACTTTCACTAGTTCAAAAAATGAAGAAAATATATGGGAAAGAAATATAGTATAGTGCAGTGTTACAGTGGTCTAAATTATGAACTTTACAGTACCGTATTTCTATAGCGATTTTATTGTTGTTGATCTATGAAAAACCACACCTCATTGGAATGATGCTTACACTGATACTTATCCAAATAATGTGGGTTATTTAGATTTGCAACTCAGGTAAGAATAACTCACAGGAATATCATTTTTTCCAAGCTTCCACTACTACTGCTCTTGAGAGCACAAAATATTAAAGAATAATTAGGGGGAAAATGACCAAATTGTTCTGAACCTTTAACAGTTGAGTTTTAGTTTGCTTTAAAATTTGGATAACGTTAAAAGAATCATCAAACTAGTTACAGGGGCAACTGTAAGATGGCTGCCATTCTATATTTATTGTCAGAGGCTGAAAGCTTTAGTGAGTCACTCTTTTTTCTCCTCCTCTTATTTTTGTTTTTCTTGATGTGAAAAAAATAGTAATCTAGACTGGAAATACATGCTTTTCTCTTGATAGATGAGAAAACATAGTCTTTCTGGACTTTAGGAAGGCCTTCTACACTGTCTCTCACCCCCTTCTCATTAAAAAACTAGGGCCTGTGGCGTAGACACCTACACGGTCAGATAGGTCACTAATTGGCTGGAGGGCCACCCCCAGAGAGTGGTGGTGGACCGGTCTTATTTGACCTGGAGGGATGTGGGCAGTGGGGTTCTGCAGGGCTCAGTCCTTGGGCCTGCACTGTTCAACATCTTCATCAGCAACTTGGACAAGGGGGTAAAAAGCACCCTGTTCAAATTCACAGACGACACTAAGTTGTGGGGGAAGTGGGCACACTAGAAGGGAGGAATAGGCTGCAATCAGACCTAGACAGGTTACAGGGGCGGGTGGATGAGAACAGGATGGGTTTCAACACTGACAAGTGCAAGGTGCTGCGCCTGGGGGGGAAGAACCAGCAGCATACCTACAGGCTGGGGAAATCCCCTCTTGTCAGTGCAGAGGCAGAAAAGGATCTTGGTGTCATTATTGATGCCAAAATGAACACGGGCCGACAGTGTGGGGACGCAGTCAGGAAGGCCAACCGCACCTTGTCATGCATCCACTGATGCATCTCAAGCAGGTCCAGGGATGTGATCCTCCCCCTCTATGCGACACTAGTCAGGCCACAGTTGGAGTACTGCATCCAGTTCTGGGCGCCGCACTTCAGGAGGGATGTGGACAGCATTGAGAGGGTCCAGAGGAGGGCCACTCGCATGATCAGGAGTCAGCAGGGCAGGCCCTCCAAGGAGAGGCTACGGGACCTGAACCTGTTCAGCCTCCACAAGAGAAGGCTGAGAGGGGATCTGGTGGCCTGTTACAAACTAGTCAGGGGGACTAGCAGGCATTGGGGGGAGTCCCTGTTCCCCCGAGCACAACCAGGAGTGATTAGAAATAACGGTCACATGCTGGCAGAGGGTAGATTCAGACTAGACATCAGGAGGCGCTACTTCACTGTCAGGGCGGCTAAGATCTGGAACCAACTTCCAAGAGAAGTGGTGCTGGCTCCTAACCTGGGGGTCTTTAAGAGGAGGCTGGATGAACACCTTGCAGGTGTCATTTGACCCCAGTGCTCTTTCCTGCCATGGCAGGGGATCGGATTTGATGATCTGCTCAGGTCCCTTCCGACCCTACCTACTATGAAACTATGAAACCAGACAAGTTTTGTCACAAGCTGTTGCCACAAATTTTCTGTGCCTATGAGGAAGTCACTTCAGTTGTCTATGCTCCATTATCTCCATTGGCAATTGTGTCTAATTTCTGGTCATGAGTCAGTGATGGTCAGCAAAACACAGAGTGATACATGCAGAAGACTAGTCACATGCTGTTAGATCCCCTTTTTCACATCCAGGTAACAATTTATGTTAAAAGACAGCTACAATGCATTTAAAATAAATACATTCTTAATATTAGTTTTCTACATAGATAATTGCTTCATTTTCCACAGGGATGTTATGCCTTCATGAACAGGAGAAAATATGGTCTACAGGCAATCTCTATACTAAGGTATCATCTGAAATCAGAAAAATTATGAGGATCAGTCAGGGATAAGCCATGCTTAGTGTCATATGAATGTAGTGAGGCTAAAGTCACTCATGTTTCAAAGCATTTGAGATCATTTTGAAATCATCATTACAGTCCTATTTTATTTCTTCTAGAAATGTTGGGAGAATTTGTTTTGCAGTTTTGTACATATTATGCTTTTAAAACTACTGATTTTTGTTTGCTTGAGTGAAATAGTGAAAACTACATCCTGTATAATTCTGATTTGTTACAAAAGCAGGTTTTGACAAAGAAGATACTTTCCATTTTGCTAAGATACACTTTGTGCTTTGCAATGCATGTAAAGGCATTAAGGGCAAAGGGTACATTTCATTCAGTTGCAGCCTATTTTCATGGGCGGAATCTTACATGATTAGCAATGTTTGGCCACAATCTGGAGAAAATGGAGAGAAAGCAAGGTCAGGTGGGTGTCTTGGGAGAAAATCAGAGAGAATGACTATAAAATATGTGCAGTTAAGTGAGGAAATCAGCATCTGCTAGCTGTTTGTTTTTTCTCTTGTTTTTTGGAATTGGAGGAAATATTATGAGCACATTGTTTTCAGTTTTATTATAATTCTGGGGGGAGAAACTGATGGCGAAGGTGGGAGCTTAGGGAGTGTGAGTCTGAGACTACAACTGACAACAAAAGCCATAACAGCTATACTACTTTGGTGTGACTACAAACACATGGAAGATTAATTAGGTAGAGAAAGAAACATACCACCCTTCCACTGTTTCCCAGCTAACCTACAAATATTCTTCATTAGAAGAATCCTTTAGTATCAATTTGGTAGGTGGACTAATAAAAATTGGTACATACATCAATGGTACCTATAAAAGGTTTACAGTTAGTCCTTCTCCATCAATGACAGTCAGTAGATACAGCATTAACCAAGACTCATTTGTTTTTTAATTAAATGCTTTTCTCTTTCTTATTTTGAGAATGTATTTAGGCGATACCCCATTTTAACATCTTTAATGAAGAATGAGATAAGCCCAATGAGTCTAGGAGAGTTTGTAGATGAATGTAAGCACCAGTAGAGCTTGGTGATCTGTGCAATCATATTTTAGCCCATGGATAAGCTACAGTGAAGTGTATCAGATTTCATAATGGATAAGGGGGAGGATTATCTTGTAAGTGGACCGTAGATTATCTTTCCCTCCTCCCCTACTCTGTCATCTTGCCATTTGACCCCTGTTTCCTGTTAGTCCACCTACAGCGGTTAAAAACTAAAGTAAATAAAAGAAAGAATTTGAGGCATAATTAATTATGGGATGGCTCTGAGTCGTCTGATTCTCTGTAGAAAAACAACCAATATTTTGTTGGTTCCATGTAGTTGTGTCCTTTTATTTGTGTTAGAGCCCAACAAAAGGCCAAGTTGCATTTGTCTGATGCCTGAACCAGGCTTCTTCTGTCCTCTGGACATTTTTTCTTTGGATTTCATTAGTTCAGCTACTACAGCTATTTTTTTTCTTGCAGGACATATTGGAAAAAGATTCCTTATAATTAATAGACAGAATAATTTGAGAACTGGTATGCACTCTCAGTCCAATAGAAGACTTTTGTCTCACTGAATGCAGTGAAAAAGTTCCTGAATGAAAAAAGTGCTTTCTTACTGTCAGGTAGATGTCACTGGGTACGTGCAATGTATACATTTCTGTCTGTTTTAGAAAGCCAACTCTTAATTTCTTGATGCCTATACCTGAAAATCTTAACTACTGAATGTTATGGTGCCACTAAGAATCTTTACTTTTTCATCTCTCTACTGATTTCTACAGCCAAAATTGGGACGTAGGGCTAAGTAACAGAATAAAGAAAGGATCCAAGTCATACACTAGTAACATTCTCATTTGAAGTTACCTGTTGTTCTATTAGGCACCGAGTTAGGAAAACACTTTAAGCAAGTGCTAACACTTAAGTTTAAGTCACACTGAGGTAAGGCCTAAACCACATTTAAATTCTTTCCTGGCTGCTTGTCACTTAGGTACTGCTATGGATACTATGCTATATGAGTTAAAGAAAACAAATGCAAAAGATAAAGCACAGGAATTTTTACTAAAACATCTTGCAGAGCTGAAATGTTTTAACTCTGTGTCAAAGATCTTTTACATGTGTTTGTAGGAACATATACCATTTGCATCATTTGTCCAGGATGAGAGAGAGATCATCTGATGAACAAGTTTCCAAAATGGCACATTAGACTTCTTCACATCCAACTAAAGACAACCTGACAAGGTGGAAAGTACATTCCAGATCTGTATCTCATTTGTCTCTCTCTAGCCAGCTCTGCAGTCCATTCATATAACTTCTGCTTTTCATACCCAAGCATACTCAGCTCAGGTACAACTGTTCAGGCAAAGTGATATCAAGAAGGTAAAACAAAGAGGGTTATATTTGGCATAATTTGGAAAAAAATTATGCACTGACAAAAAAAACTGTAGAAATAGCATAAATGCAAAAGGCACAGTCAAGTGACTTGTTGCTTCTCTGAACTAAAGGTAGACAAAATTTACCAAGAGCAATTTGCTGTGCCAGAAAGTACATGCTTACATTTATTTGTAGCAGATTATTGCTAAGGAAATGAATCCTCAATATCCTAAGCACATTCCTGACCTGTACATTGCAAAGTTATTTCTGCTTTTTGATTTATAACCTGCAAAATGCCTGCAATCCTAACAAATGAGAACACATTGCATCTCAGAATCCATTGCAAATCTTTTGTCTTTCTTCCTTTAAAAGTTATTTACACTAAGTTAGCATTGAAATTAGTTAAATCTTCTTTTGGAGAATATTCTGGTCTATGACTCAGACACCATCACTAAGAACTAGCACCTCTAGAATACCAGGACCCTATCCAAATGACATACAGTCATGGATGGCAATATAGCTGGAAACAAAATGGGAGATGGTGAGGATTTCCAAGCCATAACATTTTTTCCGCAAGGAACTGTGATGAACTCTAAAAAATTGCTTAACCAAGCCTATGTCGTGTATTTGGTTAAAGAAAGTTCATAGCAAACTCACAGAAAACAAATTGTTGTTGTAAAATAGCCCTTAGTTTTATAATTGTGTAGAGTATAATTTAAGAGCGTGAGATTTTTAATGTGAAAAGTTTCTAATCTGAAACTTTCTGGCTAGGGACAGAAGTCATACATAAACCAGTTTAAGTGATCAGAAACCAGTTCAAACCTGTAACACAGCAGAAGTTCAGTGTACTTAAACTGCTTTCAAAATGGCCAAAACTGGTTTAAGATAAACCTGGTTGGATGTAGTATCACACTACTTTATGGAACTTCTGTCCCAGAACTGTATGACAAGAACAGGAAATCATTTTTTTTCCAAAAATGACCAGAGTGAGTGCATCAGTGTTTGAATGCCCAGTGTGAGAAATCCAGGAGCACTGATATGGAAGCCAATGCAAAATGAGAGTGCTCAGCATTCTCCAGGACTTGCCAGTACATATCTGAGCTGGGCACAAAATGAGCTTTCCCTGCTTTCTATCAGTGTGCGTTTATGCATACCAATCACCACTAGTTGAAAATCACTATATTCAATTTTTCCAATGCATTGTTTCAGAATGGCTAATATCAAGGACTGTATCCTAGATGCTGTTGACTAAATAGATTATGTGGCTATTATTTTAGGGCCCAAATTTGCCACCCTGGCACACAAGGTACAAGGCATGTTTCTGTGTGTATAGGGGCAGCAGAACTAAGGCTTTAGATATTATGACTTTTAACCTGATCCAGGTTATTTTATTCATTTTGGAATAGCTGTATTTTTAATGAAAGAACACATACTGTAGTACTATCAATAGTAACAGCTGCAGATAAAATATGGCTGTTGTAGTTCTTAGATTAAAATACATTTGTAGCTTTGGGGGGGCAGGGGGGAGAGGGGAAGGAAGGATTATTACCCCAAAATTGGTAAAACAATTCCAGCCACTATAAGATCTTAAAAAAACAGACATCTTCTAAAACTGCTTTACGAGTGCACGTGGTAAAACTGCAGCAGATATTACTGTTTGTGAATAAAATGGAAATTAGTGCTTTTGTGTTCACCTGTAAATTTTTCTCTAAAGCAAGTGATTGCATTTGAAACCTGCAATTCTCAACAAAAAGAGAAAAGTTCAGTGCTGATTGCTGGATATTTGGACCTCCCAGTGCAAACATTAACTGGCTGAGAGGCACTCTGGAATGTAATGAAGGAAACAATACTGGGAAAGGAGCCAAAAGCAGAAACACTGGCGCCTGGAACCTAGGGATTTGCCTCCTAGTAATAGGAGCTGAACGAGGCCCAGCACTTCTGTTAGGCTGGAAATGACATACTGTGATCCTTGACTTAGCCAAAGGGATTTTAAATGGAGGAAAGAGCTGGCAAGACAAAATCTCCTGCACTTTTCACAGTGTTTTCTAAAACAAGCAAAGGAAATAAGGAGAAAAGACTGAAGTCTATTACATTTGATCCAGTTAAGTCAAGAGTGGAAGCTTTTTAACTGCTGTTATTATTTTTTTGTACTTTCTCATCATGTCACACCACCCAGAAAGCACAGACATAAAGCAGAAACTTGAAACTGCTTTCGTTTGAGAAGAAGGGCACCCCAACATTGCATTATTGACAGGAGGTCTGAAAAAACTGACAGCTGCAGAAATTGTACAGTTGAAGTTCAATTCCCAGGAGCAGGAACAATATACTGATGGTATTAATTCCGTTTGGAATTGTTAAAATAAGAAAAGGTTATGGGCTGAGGAAGGACCTGAGATTTTTTTTTTCTTGTAACAAAGGCGAACCTTCCTTCTTCCCTGGTGTCCTTGGGCTGTCATCTCCAACCTTTAGAAACTGTATCTGATTATCCATGTGGCAATTAATCATAATTAAGCAGGCTTGAGATTTGGAAAGGTACAAAGAAGGTGGCTATAGATCTGGCTTTTGTCCTGAGTAACCTCTTTTTTTCTTTTTGGCTGCTGAAACTCTTGTTTGGAGCCATAAGAAGGAAACTAACAACAAAAGAAAAAGAAAAAGAAAAGAAAGAGAGAGAGAGAGAGAGAGAGAGATTTTTTTAAGATCACTGTTGCTAGTTGTTCATTTCTTTCTCTTTTGGACATTACTAGCTAAGTTCCAACAAACTTGGAATCAGTTAGTTTCCAAGAGGAAGCTAGGTAACAAATTACCTTTCTAATGCCAAGTGATTTGGATCCATTCTTACAAACCAGATTTTTCCAATTTATTACAGAAAAAACATTCAATCATTATAAGCTGGCATCACTATCTGGGGCACATGAAATAGCATTCTACCCACTCCACCCACATCCAGTTTTTAAAGGCTTAGTAAGCTCAGAATTTCTTCTTATTAAATGTTTTATATATTTATAATTAAAATATGGGCTGGCATTAGAATCATTTTAACAGATGTAACCTGACACAAGGCTTTCTCTACCCTGGGTCAGCCTAGAAACAATGGGTCCTTTAACTCCTGCATTCTGCTCAGATTTCTGTTTGCACATGGGTCCAATTTGTCCCATTTATGATTAGGTTTAAGTAAGTTGATGTGCTATTTATTTAGGAGAATTGCCATTTCAGACTATTACCATATTCCCCTATAATATACATTACAGTGTGGTCTGTGCCTGTACTGTCCATTATTGGGTTATTACAGTACAAAATATGGTCCCAATTCACCAAAACTACAACAACTAACTTGATACAGACATTAAGTGATTTATTACAGATCTTTACATTGGAGTTAATGTACATACTGCACACATAAGTCAATGCCTACCCTCTCCCCTCCTCCCTGCGCCCCCCAAAGAAAAAAACAACAAAACCCTAAAGGCTTACAGGGCCATGTGGTGGCATGTGAAAGGATCTTAAATGCCTATGTAATTGATTTAAACTTCAAGTATGTATGAAAGGGCAATTCTCGCCACCCTTATGGACTGATTTCAAAGGGACTACTGCTGGAATTAGGTGCCATTCAACATGAGTAAGGGTGGCAGAATCGCACTTATGTTTGGGAGAACTTGGAAACACCTCACCAGTGAACATCCTCTTTCTCGTTCCAGAAAGCCTAGATACTTAATTTATCTCTGTTACTAATAAAATATACTTGCTTCATCTTTGACATAACACTGAAGCTGGAGTGGGTGTAATTTATAATGATTGGTCTAAAACATATGGCTGTTTCTTAGCACTCCCCCCTTCCCTGACACAAAATCCTACCCCTCATTCAAATGAACACATTTATTTAAAACCAAAAAATACAGTTTAGTAGCTCTTCAGCTCCCCCCAGCTGTGGAATTCTATCCTGATCTCTTGACTTCCCTGCAGCTTGCATATCATAGTCACATATATTTTCCACACATAGCCAACTGCCCTGCTAACTCCAGCTGACTACTCTAGCGCGTGAGCAACAAGCAAATGGCAACTAAACTTAAAGATCTTAGAGTGACTTTGACCAACAGTTTGAACTGTATTTAAGCATTTCATTGCAGCTTTAGCAAGCAACTATTTCTTTTTTTCTTTTCTTTTCTTTTCTTTTTTCTTTCTTTCTTTTCTTTTCTTTTTTACTCATACGTGAAACACATAATCAGCAGCTGGAATTCACATAATAATAAATTAATAACCACAATTCGGATGCATTCCAAAAGCTACAATAAAATGGTGGCAAAGGAGAAAACAGCTGCATCTCATACGCCATCTCTCTCTGGAACATGCAGCTTCCTCTTTCTTAGATGTAATTAAATAACTGGTCACAGTTTCTTCACCTGAGACATAGCTAAAAAGTTCCAAAATATCTTTCCAAAATTTTTTTTGCAAAAAGCTTTGTTACTAAAAATGCCTGAGAAGTGAAATGGAAGTCTTTTTTGGGTTTTTTTGTTTTTTTGCAAATCAAATTTATTGTACTTTATGTTTGCAATTTATTCTGTGCTATTTTGTATGCAAGTTGACTAAGTATCAGAGAACAGGTTGGCTCTGTGAACTAGCATGGTGACCACAAAATGCTTATGCAGTGTGCTCTAGAAACTTATACCTATACCTGTAATTAGCCATAAGAGCTCCAAGTATTCTGTGGTACTTGAAGAAGAACTAAGTCAGTAGGTAAGTAAGTATCCTTAGTTATGTGAGTAGAATATGTCCTGAAAAGGGATCTTTTTTAGAAAAAAAGGATGGGTGGAAGTACAAAAAGATATAAGTAGTGATGCCTCAGAAGCAAATGGCAGGGTAATAAAGAAAATTGCTTTCTCAGTTCCAATGCACTGTCAATACAGCAGCCACCTGCAAGGCCATGCAGCACACCTACTAGAAGCTATCATGATAGCAAAGTATGGGGGTAAACTGTTTCTGCGCTATGGTGGTTTTAGTGCATTCCAGATTGGCTACAGAAAATTTCTCAGCTATGTCTCTCAGGCTTTTGTAGATGCTTCCTGCCTTCCCTTAAGGTACCTGGTATATATTTTTGTGGCACTTGTTATTTTTCTTTGGATTAGTAGGCCCTTTTTTGGAAAGTCTTCCTTTTCATCCATCTGGCAAAGCCACACCTACATAGCTATGTTTACATTAGTATGTAATCCCATCTTGACAACATCTCTTCAGTATATTATACTGTGCCCCCAAAGTGGTAACGGGATGAAGTCAATGTTAAACAATCTGGAACTATGCTATTACTGCACAGGTTGGACCATATGCTCCTTTTCATAGAGAAACTCCCCATATTTACCAGGCCAGCTCCTCAAAACCCATCCCCCAAAGAGCACACTGTTTTTTTTCCAGCTTTTGCCTCGAAACTCCACCTTTGGAAAGGGGAGTAGAAGTTACTCCTGGCTGAAGCAGCAGCGACTTGCCTCTAGACTTCTACATGAAAATCCATTCAGTCCTCAGAGAGCAAGCATATTCTGTAAATCAGTAACTCTCCCATTCTGTGATCCCAGATTCTGCTCATTTAGTTTGGGTTTTCAGCTGGATAACACAGAGACATCTCTGGCAAAACACTGGCCCCAAACACCGTAGCCTAAAGCCATACCACCTCAGTCATACTGTGATCTTGTCTGATTTCATAAATTAAATGGGCACGAGCCTGATCAGTACTCGGATGTGAGACCACCAAGGCTATCACAAGTGCAGCAGGACATGGCGAAGTCAGTCAGTGGCATTCTTCCCTCTGAATCACTTCTGAAGAAATGTCTTGCTGAAGAAATATAGTATAATGCTAATCACTCTTGGCGAGTGATTCTGATCTTAAAAGACACCCCTGTAACTCTTGAGTAACCCTCCTGAGTCACCTATTAGTGGCTTTGGTTTAGTAAAGAGATATACATATGTGGCTGAGAGCAGAATTTGGTCCACTGCTATTAAATTATCCCACTTTATTTTCCAAAAAGCAGAGGGTAAGAGAACCACATTTAGACTTAATTTAATTCCACCTGCCTAAATTCCATGTTTATCTTCAAAAGGAAACACCATTCTTTGTTTCTGTTTCTAAGCATTATTGTGTATTGTTGAGGTTGGTGATGATTTCTGCCACAGAATTTGGCTGTATCTGAATGGTGACTGCATAAATTCTACAGAAAACTTTGGACAGCAATTTTAGAGCCCTAGATGGATTGCTATCAAGCATGTACTGGGGCATTTTTGCCTTATCTAAGAGGAAAGAATGCCACCTACTGAGACACCAATACTAATCCCAGACACTAGTATACAGTTGCTGTCCTAGTAGCTGTATGTTTATTTTTTTGGCTTGAGCTAAGATTACTTCAGCTAGTAACTCTGGAGGCAGAGACTTCCACATATTGATTGTCCTCTTACAGACCCCCTCTTCACAGGTTTACCCTGTCTAATTGGATCACTGGAAACAAAAAAAATGGACTGAACAATTGCTCCATAAAATATTTGGCATTAGAGGAAAGGACTTAATCAAGATATTCATAAACCTATTGGTAGTCTATACAGAAGCATGCAAGTGGCAATTAGCCTGCATCTAGCATGTCACTTGCTTCCCTCTCAAATGACACTCATTTGTGTGATGCGGGATGCTTTGAGGACTTTAGCAGACTCACTGTACTGGGCAGCAGAAATGTGGAAGCCTTTTTGGTCATTCTAACAACCAGAGATCTCGGAACTTGGCCTATTTCTGAATTCCTATTTGTCTTCTTTAGTATTTCTGCCTCATCCTTGTCACTATCAGCAGTGCTGGAGCTTTGAAATGCCTACATCCACATTAGTTTAGGATTCCTTCCAGGTCATTTGGAATTCAAGTTTGGAATGTGATCCAGACAGAGAGTCACATAATGTAGAGCTATGAGAACTTGGGAAAACCTGCCTGGCAAGCTACCTCACTTTTTTTTCTCCCCTTGGTTTTAAAAAAATCATATATATATTTTTAAGTCCCTAAATTGACCAAGCTTATGAATCTTGCCTGAGTTTGATTCAAGTCAATAGGGAATTTTATACTGAAGAAGGGAAAAAAAATCAGGGCAGCAAGAAAAAAATGTTGTTTTTTTAATTATGCTGTGGACTTTTCTCTAATGGATTCCCCCTCCCACCCCACTCTGGGCATAGCAACTGGCATGCGTTGTGTTCTGCAGATGGATCTGAAGTGGCACACATTCAGCCTTACATAGCTGGCACACAGATGTTTGAGTTAGTGCTTGCCAGCTAGACTGATTTTTGGGGAGATCACATACACTTGCTGTATGGAAAACCAGAGGGGAGAAGTCTACTGGCACTAGCAATCCTACATAGCAGGCTCAGGGCCCTAGCTACAGAGACTATACTCATTTCATGTGCCTTTTCCAAGATGGCAGTGGGCTCACTGCCTCAGGAGAAGCTTGTGCTTTATACTCCTTGTAAATTTTATCTGTTTAATTTTGTCTGTATAGCATTCCTCACAACAGGCAAGAGACAAAACTCAGGAGTAGTCAACACCAAGAGGATTCTTAATGTTGAGCAATGGCCAATCTGACTCTTTAGCTCACAGAGGGCCTGAGGTTTGCCCGTGGCTCCTTTTGAACACAACTGAAGCAGAGGGTGCTTAGCAGCTTATTGGATCAGCCTCAGACTGAAAATCATACTTGTGCTCCAGCACTGCCTCATAGGCTTTGTCCAAGTCCTGACCCATTGCCGACTACTTTTCTTTTTTGCTCATTATTTTTTTAGACTTAAATGCTTTCTGAGGACCAGTCTGCTACTAGCAGAATTATATTAGCTGTTGCTATGTTTAAGCAAGGCTATTCCTAGTAAGAATCTAACATATTTTCCCTGATCATAATGGACTGAGGAGACTGAGCTCAGGGTAATGATCCAAAGACCCTGGGGCCCATGTCTGGATAACTTGCATTTTGAGAAAGCAGAAAGGCAGGGTTTTTGTAGGAAAAGCAATTAGCAAGAAGCTATAAGCTCCATCAAATTTCCAATATGCTTTTTATACCAGTTTTTTGTTACCTGATCAAGCATCCAACATATCCTACTTCTCCCAGGCTTTGAGTCAGAAACTTCAATGTGGGATTTCCCTGAGAGCTATCTGAACTGATGGGCCTACCTGTTGAGAGAATATATGAGAGATTGCATTCTGCCATTCTGCTTGGACTGTCTCACTTGTTCTAGGCTGGTCTCATGACACTTTGAAGGCCATTGTAGCAAGCCTTCAAAGAAGAGCATTTAAACAGCTTCTCTAGTGTAATGCCAGGGACTACACTCGACCATCTGCCTAGGTCCCAAAGCCAAGCAGAGCACAGGAACTGTCTCCCTTTTTCTTTCATTTTTCCATACTGAGTGTTAGAAAGGAGGAAGTCAAAATTTGGTCCACAGTCCTGAACATCTTTCTGATATGCAACACAGGGTCTACCACTACTGCTGGCACCACAATAAGTAATACATATTGCAAAACTGTGTTATATTTACCATAGCTATTGTTCCCTGGAAAGAAAGGATGAATATTAATCCACTACAATAATCTCACTAATTCAGCTCAGCAGAGTGAGCATCTCAGAGTAGCGCTGCCTTTTGTAGGTTTTGTATTTATCAGACACAAAATACAGCCTTGGCTTTAAAAATTGCTGAATCAAGGTAGAAAAGGGGACACATATAGCAAATCAATATTTAGAACTATTGAGAATAGATTTTTTTTCCTCACATACATAATCGTTACATGCTCTTCTTCAGCAAGGGTTCTCTTCCTGAGCAGAGGGATATCAGTGCAGGTCCAGGCTTGGGGCAGCCACAGGATGCCTGGTAGTGGCAACTGCTGTAGTACCAATTGCAATGGCACAAAAACCACCACTGCTGTCATTGTTATTTTTGTGCGCCCCTCCCTCCCATCTTACACCTTCCCCCCACAAAGGTAGTACCTGGAACTGCTGGCCCAGTTGTCCCCCTCCTCATTTATGATACTGCTGCTGAGCAGTTCCTAAACATGAATCCCACTGGGCCCCCAAACAGAGATAAAAGTAGGCAAATAACACCCAGCAGCTGGTCACTTGATTGCGGCTGGTCACTTGATTGCAGCAAATGAAAAAGCTGACCTCTTTAATGAATTTTTTGCCTCCATATTCCTGAACAGGGACCAGGACATCTTCCCCACTAGAATTGCGGATGGACCCAGGGGAGGCACCACCATGCCTAGGGTCAGGGATGACCTAATTAGGGAACTTTTGAAGGGGCTGGACATGTTTAAATCAGTAGTTCCAGATGCTCTTCACCTGAGGGTGCTGAGGATATTGGCAGGGGTCATAGTGGGGCCCTGGCACGGCTTTATGAGCACTCGTGGGGCACTGGCCTGGTACTAGAGGATTGGAAAAGGGCCAAAGTGGTTCCCATTTACAAGAAGGGGAGAAAGGAGGACCCTGGCAATTATAGGCCAGTCAGTCTTACCTCAGCCCTTGGGAAGGCCTTCGAGAAAATTATCAAGGAGCACATCTCCCAGGGCCCAGCAGGGGAGGTAATGCTCAGGGGCAACCAACATGGGTTCATTGAGGGCAGGTCCTTTCTGACTTACTTGGTTTCTTTTTATGATCAGGTCACAAAGTCCCTGGACAAAAGTATCGGAGTGGATGTCATCTTCCTGGACTTTAAGAAGGCCTTTGACATGGTTTCCTACCACATTTTCTTAAAAAAACTTGGTGACTACAGCACTGATGCCTACACAGTCAGATGGGTGGCAAATTGGCTAGATGGTCGCACCCAGAGAGTGGTGGTGAACAGGTTATTTTTGACCTGGAGGGATGTGGGCAGCAGAGTCCCCCAGGGCTTGGTCCTGGGGCCTGCGCTCTTCAACATCTTTATCAGCGATCTGTATGTGGGTGTGGAAAGCACGCTGTCCAAATTAACTGACAACACTAAGATGTGGCGTGAGGTGGGCACACTGGAGGGGAGGGACAGAATCCAGCTAGATCTACAGAGGTGGGCAGATGAGAATAGGATGGAATTCAATGCAGACAAGTGCAAGGCGCTGCATCTAGGGAGAAGGAACCAACAACACACCTATAAGCTGGGGAACACACTTCTTGTCAACATGGTGTCAGAAAAGGATCTTGGAGTCATTGTTTACTCCAGAATGAACATGATCCGCCAATGTGAGGAAGCAGTCAGTAAGGCTAACTGCACCTTGTTGTGCATCTACAGATGCATCACAAACAGGTCCAGGGAGGTAATCCTTCCCCTCTATGCAGCATTGGTTAGGCCACAGTTGGAGTACTGCATCCAGTTCTTGGCACTGCTCTTCAAGAGGGATGTGGCTAGCATTGAGAGGGTCCAGAGAAGGGCCACTCGTATGGTCCAGGGGCAGCGAGTGGGGTAGGTCCTACGAAGAGAGGCTAAAGAGCCTGAACCTATTCAGCCTCCAGAAGAGAAGGCTGAGAGGGAATCCGGTGACCATTTACAAACTTACCAGGGGGGACCAGCGAGAATTGGGGGAGGCTCTGTGGCCCCGGGCACCACCCGGGTTTACCAGGAATATGGCCACAAATTGTTAGAGAGAAGGTTCAGGCTGGACATCAGGAGACATTGCTTTACAGTTAGGGCTGCCAGACTCTGGAATGGGCTCCCAAGTGAGGTGGTACTCTCCTACCTTGGGGATCTTCAAGAGGAGGCTGGACAGATATTTGGCTGGGGTGATATGACCCAGGCACTCATTCCTGCCTGGGGCAGGGGTCGGACCTGATGATCTGTTTAGGTCCCTTCTGATCCTAAGCACTATGATACTATGACACTTTGTGGGCTTTTTAATGAATAAGTATTTTTTCTGGAGGCAGATTCTTGTCAAAACCTGGTACCCAGAATCTAAGTTTCCATGTTAAATAAAATAATCTAATTTTTCTTGTGAATGCAAAGGCAGCTGTTGAAACACAAATGGACTAAAATTTGTCCATTGCTGTCTGCTGATTGTGCAAAATGATAGCTAGGAAAGATTCAAATTAATCTCATCAGTCTTGATGAGCTGTTGACCCTGAAGACTATTGATGAATTTTAAATGTCATCATCATTAGATATTTCACCGATGATCAAAGAGTTCAAGAAAGAAGGGGACGATCACATCAAAGTTCTGCAGCAAGTGATGTTTCATATTTTTCTTTCAGTTGGGTATTTCTCTTTCAGTATGTGAAAATATCGCTATATTTTTTCCATGTTGAGATAATCAAGTCACAGTCATCTATTTTTTATTCAGTTCATATCATTCAGGGATGAAATAAGCACTAAACTCAAACCCAAGTTCAACCAAGACATTTTAGTTTAATTCATGTCATTGGCAACTCTTCCCTGGGTGCCTTTCCTCTTCTTTAAGCCAGGACTGGAAATTGGTGAGACAAAATACTATTTGAAAGTCTATTGCAGTAGCATCCCAAGCAGGAAAGTAAATCATGCCCTTGTAACTTGGAGTCAGAATGAGAGGTGGAACAAAGCCAAGCCTATATGGACAGTCAGAAATATCCAGCTACTGAAGGCAAGATGGCTGAGTTGGCAGGAATGGTGGGTAGGAGGAACACTGTTATGCCTTTAAAAAGAATCATAGAAAAGTAAGACAAGAAAGGACCTCAGAAATCATCTAGTCCAAGCTATTGCTCAAGGCAGAATTGCTCCTGTCAAGTGTTTGCCTCACCTGCTCTTAAAAACTTGTAAGGATGGAGATCTACCATCTCTCTAAGGAGCCTGTTCCAATGCTTAACTATACTCATAACATTCTTTCTTATATCCAACTTATATTTTCCTTGCTGCAATTTGTCCTTCCCTTTTCCTCTCCTGTGGGAATGGTCTTTAACTGCTCCCTTAAAATATTTCAAGTATTTGAAAATTGTTATCAAATTCCTTGTTAGTCTTCTGTTCTCCAGACCAAATAATGCCATTTTTTCTGCAGGACAAGCCCCTAGTTTGCATGTTGCGTGGGTAGAGATGTATGTAGGAAATGAGAATTGCAACTAGCACCCCCTCCCCCTGTTCCCTGCTACCATCACCCATCACACTCTCAAAAGCTAATTCAGGAATCATATTGTGCTCTGTACACCCATTGGGGTTAGGGAAGGAAATCTGTAACTCCTTTCCCCTGAAGGGCAGCCACACAACAGAAAGGAAGGTTTAGCTCCAAGGTTCGGTGCAGGTGATTCAGATAAATAATAAAACATCTGGGCAGTTGTATGAACCAAACTAAGACTCTGAAATATTTCAAGGTTTGTCCACTGGTAAAACACAGCACTTCTTTTCTCTCTGGTGATTTTTCATTTACTTTGTGTTTAGCCTTGTCTTGAACCACTTAGCTTTGCTCCAGGCACAAAATCAAGTGACTCTCTCCTGTTTTCTTCTTAGCTGATCTCAGATATAACAAATCAAATCCTCAGGAAAATTTAGTGTGCAGCATTATCCAGGTCTCCAATAGTTTATAAAAATAAAACATAAACTTTAAATGTTAGGGGCAAATACTCTTTCCCCGTCTCTTGGGAAGTTTGTGATTTTTTGTTAAATTAAACATTCATTAGATATAAATATAAAAAGGAACAGATGCATTGGAAATGTATAAAATAATGGGTATATAAAAGTGATAGCTAACAGGTAAGAATTCTAGGAATGGACGTGTCTGGTCTAGTATTTAAAAATATGTTATGGTATTGTTGTGGAACCCTGATTTCATGCTCCCAAGAGCCTCTTGAACACTTGCAGAAAAACGACATATTGAAAAGTTCTGCTTAGGGTTTTAATCTACTTTTTGTACAATCTGCTTTCTTCTTCTCCTGAAGCCTGGTTTGGAGCTCTTTTATGTCAATAGGAATCTTTCAATTAATTTCACTGGGCTCTGGATCAGGCCCTTTAGTTCCTTTGAGACAACCAGGTGTTTAACGCTAATTTGACTTACACAGCCTTAATTTTCCCACTCCCTACCCCAAGACAAACTCAGAATGAGAGCAAGACACAGAAATCTCATTATGAAAGTTAAGTTAGATTGTAGCACCTAACTTGGCTCTTGTTTTTGGTAAAACATGAATTTCCTGTTGGCTCTGTTTTCTGCATTTAGATTTGTTGTAGTCTAACTTCACTCTAAATGTGCTGGGCACGTTCAATGGGAATAAATGGAGTACACAAGTCTTGAGAGCTTGCTTACCTCCATTGTGACTCTTCTTCAGCAATCCCGCACAGTCGAATGGATGATTGACTTCCATGATTGTCTTATCTGTGTCCCCAAAGATGGCTGATGAGGCCTATTCAGAATCAACAGACTCTACTGCAGCTTAGACATGTGTTTCTGTGTGGGGTGGGTGGTTCTGGATTCTTGATTTGATCTGTGGCATGCTGTTTCTGCTGCTCCAGCTTTTCCATCTCCTGTTGTTGCTGTGAGGTTTCAAAGTACTGAGATCCCTGCAGCAGACTCTTCCTCCATTTCAGGTGGTCCTGGGCAATAGTTTCCCACAAGTTGACATTGATGTTTAATTTTTTTAAGTCAGCCTTGAGGACATCCCGGAAGTGCTTTCTCTGTCGTCCTCCTGAGTGTATGCCTTGGCTAAGCTGGGAGAATAAAACTTGCTTTGGGAGTCTCGAGTCAGACATTCAGATGACATGGCCAGCCCAACAAAGTTGATGTCAGATGATCATTGCCTCAGTACTCATGATGTTTGCTTGCAGGAGGACGCTAACATTGATGTGTCTGTCTTTCCACTGGATTAGGAGGATCTTCCGCAGGCAGCATAGATGGTACTTCTCCAACAACTTTAGATGTTTCCTGTACCTTGTCCATGTCTCAGCTCTGCAGCAAGGTGGGGATCACAACTGCTTGATAAAACATTAGTTTGGTTTTGGATCTGGTGTTGTGATCTCCACACATTAATTTCTTCACGTGTCCAAAGGCTGCACTTGCACATTTGAGGTGGTGTTGGATTTCTTTGTCAGTGTTAGCCTTCTCCGAGAAATGGCTTTGGAGATATGGGAAATAGTATTCTCCAGAGTCTCACTGTGGATCTGGATTACTGGAGCTGGGGACTGTTCATTAGGAGTTTGTTGGTGGAGAACCTTAGTCTTTTGAATGTTAAGCATCAGGCTCATTTTCTTGTATGCCTTGGTAAAGATGCATAGCCTACAGGCTGCATATTACCTGAAGGTCTGTTTCCTAGTGAGTACACACTACAGCATTCTCAGTGTACTGCAGCTCAATGATTGATGTTGGGGTGGCCTTGGTTTTGGCTTGTAGTTGGCTGAGGTTAAACAGCTTACCATCTATTTGCTAGTTTAGCGCCACTCAGGCCCGAAGCTTGGTGGTCAGATGTAGCATTGCAGCAAAGAATATTGAGAAGAGTGTTGGAGCAATGACACAGCCTTGCTTAACTCCCATTTTAAACTCAAAGGTATCTATGAGAGAGCCGTTACTGAGAACCACCACTTGCCTACTGTCTTGGGGCAGGCAAAGAATGATGCCAAATTTGGGTGGGCATCTGTATTTCAGAAGGATCCACAACACTTCTCAGCTGACAGGGTTGAAAGCTTTCATGAGGTCAAAGAATGCCATGTAGAGAAGCTTATGTTGTTTCCGGCATTTCTCCTGCAGCTGGCAAGCTGTGAAGATCATGTCAAGTTGTGTCTCTGGATGCTCTAAACCCACACTGAGATTCTGGGAGGAGCTCTTCAGCAAGTGGAAGGAGATGGTTCAGGAGGCTTCTAGAAGTGATTTTTCCTGCAGTGGACAGCAAGGCAATCCTTCTGTAGTTTCCACAGTCAGACTTGTCTCCTTTCTTGAAGATTGTCACAATCATGGCATCCCTCAGGTTGTCTGCGATTTCCTCATCATTCCAGATCCTTAAGATGAGGGCATGAAGCTGTGATGTGAGCTCCTCTCCTCCCTGTTTGAAGATTTCAGCAGGGATTCCATCCGGTCCAGATGCCTTGTTGTTCTTCATCTGCTTGATGGCTTTCCTCACCTCGTCAAGGGTATGTAATTATAGGAAATCTCTGTGTGTAATTATAAGAAATTCTAGCAGCTTGCATGTTTCAGACTTAACTCCTGTGTGGCATCCCTAGAAAACTATCATCTCTACACTTCACATTTTTACCCTCACAGTTTAATGAAATAACAGCTCTGAGTGTCATCATGGAAGAGGAAACCTATTGGGCCAGACTCACAGCTGGGATAAATTAGCATAGCTTCAGCTGCAAGCTGGCAGGGGTGTGGTAGCTGAGCAGTAGCTCCAAGGTGTGAGTTTAAGACCTGCACCAGACTCTCCCTCCCCCAAGTCAACCTAAGTGTAAATTGGGCCTGGTCATTCAGGCAGGGCAGAGAGTGCTTGCTGGATATGATTCTTCCCAGTCTGGCCCCAGATGCTGCTAGGCTCAGGAGGACCTTTGAGGGTCTAGGCTTCTCTTTAGTTTTTCAAATGTTGATGAAATCTGTGATAGTTCCTAATCCCATTGGTTCTGTAACCGGGATAAAACAGTGCAAAATACATACTCTTCCAAATCCTCATTTTCAGCCTGTGTATCCTATACTCATGGATCAGACAGTAGCATTATTTGTGTCCTCATGAGTGCCTGGACTGTGCCAGACTAACGCTGCCTTCCTTACAGTGAGCTTGCAGTGGGGAAGAGTAGAGGGCACTTCAAAATGGTGGTGAGAGTGCTTTAACTAAAGCTCGTTTGACAAGCATTTAGTTAAAGTGTCTGTGCCACCATTTTGAAATGTGGGGATGCTGAATATATGTGACGTGGAGCCTGCTGGAGTAAGCTAATTAGTGCTTTAAAGCAGCCTCACAACAGACTTGATTTATCGTATCTGCTCTGGCATGTGCTAATTAGCACATGGCTTATGCTGTATCTGCCTGAGATAGGTGCTTTCCAGGACTACGCAGAAGTAAGGTGCTCCTCCACGTTGCCACTTCTGCTGACAGTAGCAATAAGACAAGCTTGACCAGTTAGAGCATATAGAATTCCAGATGTAGACTGCCTCTACCCCCAAAAGCTAAACATCTAGGAAAGAGAACCACAAACGCCTATGCAAAATTCAACCACCAAAATAAACAAGGAAAATGCTTTGGAAAATCCAGGGGAAGAAATGTGAGAATGAAGGAGAATGTCATAGCAGTAAGGTGATGGCTGGCCCCCTCATCTGTTCATTCTTAGCCTTTCTCAAGTAAATTCAATTTTTGTTGAATGACTGTTGATGACTGGATCTACCCAGAGCTCTAACTATGTTTCCTTCCCCAAAAATCCAAAGAAAAATGGAGATATACAGCAGTTCCATCATGGCAAAACACATTACTACTGGAAAAGTCATAGTCTCAAAGGCCCTCCTTTAAATCTATTCAGACTGCACTCTTAGCTTTAATATTGAATTTGATCATGTCCTTGTGAGCAAAAAAGGAAAGAATTAATGCTATTCAATAAGCTGCTATTTTGCCTCACTATTAATAAAATGTATGTTAGATGTCTACAAACTTGTGTGGTAGAGCATTATTTTAGTTTATATTTTGATAAAGAAAGTGTTAAGTCATGGGATATGTTTTATTTTCATTCACATAATCAAAAAATCTGGTATTCCTAGTGATATTTAATATAGCTATCTCCTCTTTTAGTGTATACATTGAAGTACGCTGCATCTTTAAAAAAATCAGCTTTGACTGTTAATTTAACCTCCTACATATGACTATACACTCTCATTTTCTGTTATCTATTTTTATTCTCACTGGGGGTTAGGTAAGCAACTAACAGTATATCCAGTTGTCCTTTTTGCCTCAGTATTTGAAAACTATGTAGACCACAAAGAACATAATTACAAAAACAAATTGCTAGTACAACTATTTCGTTAATAAGCAGGGACCTGTTGTAAGCTCTGAAACTAAGAAAGACCATTTCAGTCTTCAGTTTTTATTAAACTGTGGTTGCAAAGAGTAGATGTTATTGCTTTCTTTTTCTTTTTAAAGGTTACAGGTTACCTGAAGTAATTTGTATATAACTTTTTTCTCTGTAAGGCCAAATCATTTCTCTCAAAGGGAAACATTACATATTGAGGGTCACTCCACAAATGTTTTGCATTAGTGCAAAAATTGCATTCATGTACTGAGATGTTTAAGCACCTAAGAAGTTGTCGCCAACCATCTGCACTGCTGGTAGCACTAAATCAGTCAGTTGCATACGCAAAGCCAATGTAATTTATCTGTCAGGCAGTATTTCATTTAAACATATTTCTGTAAAAAATGGAATACTAAAAGGCACCCACTTTCCTTTTTGACATTTTCCATTACTACATGAGTAAAATTGTATTTTTAATGGAGCAAGAAACTCTTTATGCATTCAGGCTTTTGCATTAGAAAAGAGGTTTCAATTTGCATTATGTAAATAGCCAATAATCAGTGTATGAAAATACAAGATTCTTATTTTCTTATAGCACTTCCCCTAGCTCTTCTCTAAAGTATACATGGAGTAAGAATGCTATAGGAAGAGCAGGTGAGACTTTCATTTGCAATTCCATGACACCGTATGAGCATATTATCCAAAATGAAATGCTTAGAATCCAAGGTAGTGTTTCATAGCTTTATACAAAAAGGAGAGCTTTATGAAGCTTGAGTTTAATCTTTGACTCAGATTTATGCTATGAAACCTTCTAGGTATGCATATGTGTGTACTAATTTTTTGCCAGTCTCCATGATAGGGAAGACTTATGTTATAAGCAGAGTATGGCATGAGCATATCAACCTCACATATATGTGGTCCCAGTTGCTTACACAGAGAAACTGAGTTGGAGTTGAAGGGAAAAATAACCTTACTTTGTGCTATTCCTCACATTATGTAATGCATGGTGCTAATAATAATAAAAAAGTAATCAATAAACAAACTAAGCAGCCATAAGTTGCTGCATTTAATATAAGAAGTTGAGTTTCCTATATGATTTTTCCAGATTCTGGACCTGATTAATGACATACCACTTTGGCTGAATTTATGTTCAGGGAAAGTGCAGAGTGTACTTCCTTCACAAACAGAAACAATATGTGCCGGCTCCTTCTCTTACCTGCACCATATGCCAAAGGGATGAAGAGGAATAACAGGGAAACAGAACTTGGCTTGTGACACAGAACTAGCAAACGCTAGGGTTTTTGCAAGTATATATTCACCACAGGAAATCTTTCCAGTCTAGTCAAAGGTCAGTGCCTGATTCTGATCATACTTATATATCTAGAGCTATGTAGGAAATGGTTTTCACATGCATTGAAAACGTTGAATGTTTTAGAAATGTTCCTGTTTCACATTGGGGCAATTTCATGAGAAAATAGAAGAAAAACAAGCTCACTACCCCCAAATAGTACTGAGTAGGGATACTCATTTGAAATGTGAAAGACCACAGTGTGGGTCCCTTCTTTGCCCATTTTAGACTAAATTTGAACTTTAACCTACCACATTATAGATGAGCATCCTAATCAGCAAACTATTGGATATCCAGGTTGAGTCCCTCTCACACATTTTTACCGGAAAGTATTCATTTTGGATAAATCGTTAAATATTTATCAGGCCAAAAATCACTAGTCCTATGGCTAATGCTCTCATTTCGGATGTAGAGAAATGGCAAAACTGGTAAATGCCCTGACTCCTGCCTCTTCTCTATTCTGGGGTGAGTGCATTTCTTATACTAGTATAGACCAGAAATGCTATACCAGAACTGAATTAAAAAAGGATAATTCCCAAAACCATCTTGACTGTGATACAAAACTGTGTTATAAAATTCACAACCGTCACTAGATACATCAGTTTTGTACATTTTTTATTTCACTATCGTAACATAAACATGACAAAACTCAAATCGTTTGTCTCTCTGAAGGAATAAAGTAGCCTTATTTGAAACAAGGATCTTGTTTTTTTTATTTTCTTATAACTATTTTGCACCATAATATGGTTGCTACGGTGTTGTGCTTGAATTATTCACATTTGCCACTTAATATGATATCAAACAGATTACACACTTTTACACTGCCAGTAATTTTTTGACAATGGGCATGTCTGTATGAGATGTTTATGCAGAGCAGCTTCATTAGTTTCTCAGTAAAGTCTCCGAGTCTACACATGCAGCCCTGTTGGGTCATAGCAAACTAATAAATGTTGCTGTAGGTTAGTACTTATAAAGACGAGTACTAGCCTATGGTGGTGCTACTTATTGCACAGCAGGTGTAGACGCTGTGTAGACGCTAATGAGGCTGGCTGGGGCATGATGGTGCTTCAGTGTGGTGGATGCCTGCCAGTTAGCCCCACACTAAAGTACCCTCAAGCCTCAGCCAGCCCCTCCATGGCATGTTGAGCCAGGTCAGAGCAGCCCTGGGTTGGCAGGCTGGCCCCCAGATCCCTACCAGCTGCAGCTACTCCAAACCATCACAGTAATAATCATGTAAACTTTTACGATATATCATAAAAATATCTGTTCAGTATTTGTGGGGTGGAGCATTGCAGATTTTATAATTTTATATTGCAACTAGCAAATTGCCTGTCAAGAATGATGGGGGCGGGGGGACAGTGGTGAGGACGGAGCCCTGAGTCTGGCCCTGCAACCCCCTTCCCCCCACCCACACACCAATCCTCATCTGGCCCCGCTCTACTCTCACCCCCCTCCCACCAGTTCAGGTGCAACCCCGCTCCTCCC
>NW_005842576.1:818687-824044 GCF_000455745.1 Alligator sinensis
GTCTGGCTCCATTCCCCCATCCCCCCTGCTTCTTTGGGTCCATCCCCACTCAACCCCCTCCCTTTCCCATCACTTTGGGTATGACCCTGCTCCTCCCCCTCCCCCCACTGCTTTAGGTCCAACCCCACTCCCCCGACACTGTCCCCCACAGCTTTGGGTCTCCCCCTGCTCCCCCTGCCACTTTTGCTCCTCCTGGCCCACATCTGCCTGCCTCCCCACTCCCCACCCTCCCTCCCTCCCTGTCCTCTGCCCCCCGCTTTCTGTCAGCTGTTCTGGGGGACTTTTGGGGGTAATTTGATAGGATCTGTATTTTATAACTGAGGTTTCCAAGTATAATAGACCAAAGTGTATCCCAGTGAATCCAAACTTCCAAGCTTTGAAACTTACCTCTGGTAATCACACAAATAAAATTTGGCCAGAACACGCGCAATACTTTTCTCTGAAAATGATCAGGACCTTAATTGTACATCTAATTGAAAACATAGCCCCTCCAACAACTTTATGCCCTTTAAATATAGGCTGAGGCATATGCATGTTATTGACACATAGGGGAATACATGCTACTTACTGAATCTTCCTGTAGCACTTAGGTTTTCCTTGGAGGTCTTATAGTACTGACCAGCCTTGTTTGTCTCATGAAACTTGACGAGATAACAGCCCAAGGTGATATGGCTGCAGGCAATATTCTTAGCTTTTTCCTTTTACACTGTTTTCTGGCTGTGTTTACCTTGCATTGCTTCTTAAAAAACAAAACAAAACAAAAACTTCTTTGAGTCTGGATACATTAAATGCTACATGTATTCCACATTCAAAAGCATATAGAAGTCAGAGCATGGATGTGCTTGTCCAGCAGCCCATATAGGGAATTCCCTTTTCATCCTTAAAACTGAGTCATTCATTAGGTATAAGCAACATTGCCAGGCTAGTATGAGTGAACTTACAGTGCTACAACTAATGCTGCATGTGCACCATAAACAGATATCTAGAGTCTCAAGTAATAATAATATAAGCCCGTATAGTCCCACTGAAAACAGTAGAGTTATAATTTGCAAAATCTGAAGAACTGTTTCAGTTACCAGGACTTTCCTATCTCCTTTTACTGACTTTATTGAAAAGAAAAAACAACCCCAAAACCAATTTTTGTTCATAATATCTCTGATTAAATTAGGAGATTTGTGTTCATTCTGCCACACCAATGGGTCAGGAGATACAATGCAGTATCTCTCATTAATGCAGATGGGCCAAAACCACAAAGTTGAATTCACTGTTCTATAAATAAAAATCATTGTCTGGAACATGAAGATACTACTGGAAAGAATTTTCAGTGTGCAGAAAGGTGATGGAGAACACTTAGAATATGCCATCTGCTTTGTCATGTCTCATGTAACAAAATTCTGTACATTAGCCTGTTCCTGTGACTTCTTGAGAAGGCCACACAAAAAATGAGAACTGATGATGGAAGATCCAGCTGGATCACCCCTCTTATTTGTTTGCTGAAGAATAGGCATGTAGTTCATAAAAGAGTCTTTTGAACCTCTCATTTCAAGGTATTAGGGGAATAGCAACATGACCTTGATGAAAGAACACCTCTGTACAATAAGAGGTCATATGGATATTGTACCAATATATTTTTAAAATCCATGATTCAAAGTCTCTCTGCCCTTTCCCAGGGAGCAAGGCTGACCTAGAACAAAGCAAATAACTTTATGGAAAATACTGTCACTGTATGTCAGAAATAATTATTGAGAAACACAAAGTCCATTGACAATAAAGAACACCAAAACACCTAGAAGAATGTGTGAAAAGTGCTTCATTTCTGGGAAAACTCAACTGCCAAAAGACGAAGGTGAAAATAAGGCTAAGTAAAGGCATTCAAGAAGACTGCAGTGGAAGCACTCTAACTTCTGAGTTTTATTTTAAGACCCTGTTCAGGTTAGGAGGAAGCAGTACGCATGTTATCCTTTGTCAGACAGGGGAGGGGCGGGGAAGAGGCTGAGCCTGCCTGCACCTCCTGAGTGCAGCAGGTAGGCTGGAGCTTCCTTATGCCTCCCAGCATGCCCTGCAGGCAGGATTTGAATTACACTTTGACTCTTGGTGGGATCTGCAAAAAAAAAAATTGGGCAGCCCATCATGATGCCCTAATAGAATCAGAGACCCTCCCAGTTATGATTTTCAAATCTTACAGGGATGCTCATGCAGGGGTGTTGTAGCTGGATCTGAAGAGGTCATTGACTGTGCATGAACTCATTCTGTTGCTGCAACTCTCTTTACTCTGTAGCGCATGCAACCACCTTCAGAGAGCATCTGGCCATCTGTAGACCTGATTCTTGGACTTTTGCAGCATGTTTCTGGTCTTGGACGGCTTGTTCAAGTGTAATGGTACTGTGGTACAAGCAGTTGCCAGCCTGTCCATTCCAACCCCCCCACATTAAGGGCCCCTTTGGTTCTGTTGTCACTGGCACCATCTACACACCTCTCTCTGGCACTCTGAAGGTGTCTGGTCAACCATTCTGGATCCAGCACTCAGGCTTCACAACCAGACCTCCTGCTCACAAATGTGGAGTCTGCAGACAAGGGAGAGACAGAGAAACCTCTGATGAGTCTTCGGGGGAGACAAAAAAGTATTCATCAGAGCGACATCCAGACAGGCTATGCCTGACCCAACAAGAAAAAAAAAAGAGAGAAAGAGAAACAAAAAGAAAAAGTACAGTTAGTCTAGGGCCAGACATGTGATGTGTGGGCAGTGTCAAAGAAAAACCGTGAGTACAGGCCGCTGCACTGACTGAAGCACAAGCCAAGATCTCAGACTCAAGGCAGTAGAAAACTGCAGATGGTATTCATTTTTTTGTGTGTTAAGTCTAAGAAGGCAAGCCACACTGAAGAAAATCATGGTGTTCTGCCCTTTTGGCCTGAGATGGGGAAACTTACCTGGGCTGAAGGAAAGTTCGGGGATTCTTGAGTTTGTTTTCATGGACTTGTTCAGCTACAATGCTCATGAGCCTACAACATATAAGAGAAGAACAAGGACAAGGTGCCCGTTAAGATCTAAGGGGCAAATAATGGCATAACATCAGGGTGGCTCTTGGACAGGGTGTAGGGGAGGTTGGAGCCCCAGAAGAAATCCCTATCTGGATACTCACTCAGTCCACAGAGGAAGTCAGACACCTCCCACTCCAATATATCATAAAACATCAAGACATGGCAGGTGAGAGTCGGGGAAGTCCACAGTGAGTTGAAGGCAAGTTAAAGCATTACCCACACTTCAGTCTGGGCAGGCAATTGACCACAAAGTCCCTCATCCTAGACTGGTGTAGCCCCAACACTTCTGTACCTGGCCTAAATGCTTACATACAACTTTGGTCTGAGTACTAAATCCATTTTTAAATTGGATAAAAAAACCCCTTCAACTCATTCCATTGTATGTCTCTAGTATACTGAGCACCATAATATCTGAGAATCTAATTAATTAAAGTCATTAAAAATTAAACTTCCTTTAGAATATATGAGGATTAACAGTATATATAGACTATGATGGCTTTAAAGAGATTGTTATGGTCTATTGTGCAAATACATATTTACAGAGCTTTTGAAATATAGATCATGCAAATATGTATTCAGGGACTTTTAAAAATGCAGATTATTGACCTGACAGATCATAAAGGCTCCTTTGAAACCATTCTGGGCTACAGTATCATGTAAATACTTATTTAGAATTTTTTTTTAAAGTCTGTATCTTTATGCCCAATGAAAATCTTCATGAAAGCAGATACACACAACAGCTGCAGTGATTCTAAAAATAAGATACCTGGTTCTTCCTATTTATATGAAAATACACTGAATCATGTTTGGAATTGTTACTGTTTTATTATGATAGTTATAAATATTAAAGATATGGTAATTTAATTACTTCAAACCTAGAAGAGAATCCCTACATATGAAGTCATTAGAACTCAACATAGGCAGACAACTGCATCTGCATAGTTCTCTTTGCAGGAAAGAAACTAAGCAAGACTTGTGTTTACAAAAGTCTGCAATTCCCAGTTTTTTGAGGAAAGAAGCTCTCCTTTCTGCCTGGATAGATATGTACTAGTATTTCAAGGAACTTCCAGTGAGCTTGTATTCCACTGAGCTTCCTTTTCCTTTTCTGAAATATAAATGCCTTCTGGTAGTTCTCTGAACAAACTCATGAACTCCTAATGTAAAATGTGGCAACCTTTCTCTCATGTTAAGGGTCTGTGTATACATTCACCGTATCAATTTACAATTATGTGGTTTACTTTAAGCTGCGCGATCATAGAACAGGAGTGGCTTGTACACATGTTCACGGGTGTTGGGAGCCACACTGGACACCTGATCTAAATAAGTCAAATTTGGGAGAGCGGTAGGTGGGTCTATGGGGTGGGGACCTAAAATAGCTTGGTCAGGTAGCTAGAGCACAGCTTGGGGTTGGGGCAAGTGGCTGGGCTCTCATCCTGAGGCTGGACTTTGAGCACTTGCAGACATTCGGTAGATGGGGCTAATCCAGGGGTCGGCAATTATTACAGCTGGAGGGCCACTTAACAAGTTTTGGTGAGCTGTAGAGGGCCACAAGGGTAGCACTGCCCCTTGACAGGTGTCCTGCCCCCTGGCCACCCTAAACCCTGACCTTTGCCACCTGAAGTCCCTACCCTTGCCCCAGAAGTATTTCTTTGTTTTTTTTTTGGGGGGGGGGGGGTAGTTATCTTGGAACTACAAAACAAATAAAAATAAAAAAAGCAAACAACAACTCATATACTCAAAAATCAAACATCTACTACAACATATTTTAATTTTATTTCAAAAAATATTTTTGTCCTGATTTATGTGTGTTTGCATAGTGTATATGTAAGTCATTTTATAATAGCTCAAAATAAAATCTTACTCTTGTATATTGTGTGTGGAGATAAGGGGGTATATGTGGGGGGGACTTGGGAGAGTGTGGGGTAGGATGGGGGTGTGTGTGGGGGAGGGTGGGGTTGTATGTGTGGGTGTGGGGTTATGCAGGTCTGAGTTGTGTGGTTGGGATAGGAGATGTGTGTGTGGGTATGGTGGGGGCTGGGGGCTGTGGGAGGGTGTGTTTGTATGATGGAGGTTGGGGTGTGTGAGGGGAGTGTGGGAGTGTGTATGGGGGCATGGTGGGGGAGTGAGGTGGGTGGGAGGGTATGGATATGTGTGAGTGTGTGTGTGTGTGGAGGGGAGTCTTTGGAGTCCCTGGGAGTGTACAAATCCCCAGAGCTGCATGTGGTGGCAGCAAGAGGGGCCAGTCCATCTTGGCCCCATAAGGTGTCTGCAGGAGAACGCATGTGCCTCTTGCCCTGCCTCAAACCCCTTTGAGGCAG
>NW_005842576.1:824084-824394 GCF_000455745.1 Alligator sinensis
GCCCTGCCCTGCCTGGCCCCTCCCCCTGCCAGCCCCCCCCAGGCCTCCCTGGTCACTGCCCAGCTGGGTCCTGCCACCCTCGGGGCCCCTCTGCTGCCTGGCTGGGCTAGGCCCCTGGTGGCAGGACCCAGCGCGGCACGCGGGGACCACGTGCTATGCCCAGATGGGTCCTGCTGGCCCTGGGGCTGCTCCTGCTGGCCGGCCAGCCCGGCCGGGTGGCAGGAGCAGCCCCAGGGCTGGCAGGACCCAGCAGGTTTGGCACGCAGTCCCCGCATGCCGCACCAGGTCCTGCAACCATGGCTCAGAGCGC
>NW_005842576.1:824456-840176 GCF_000455745.1 Alligator sinensis
CTGTGTGCCATCCCAGGTCCTGCCACCATGGCTCAGAGCACTCCACTCCGCTGCTGCTGCTAAAGGTAAGTTGGGGCTGGGGCCCTCCAGGGTGCCTGGGACCCTGGGTGGGGAGGGGGGTGGGCTGTGGCCCTCCAGGGGGGAGGTGTGGGGGGGCATTCCATGTGCTGTGTGGGGGGGCTGCACCCTATGGGGGCCAGAGGACCCACCCCTCCTGAGCAGCCCCACCACAAGGTCCCCCACACCCACAGTCCCCTCAGCAATCTTCCCACACCAACCCACACACCACCCCCTTTCTGCAAACACCACATTCCCCCATCACACATCTATTATGTGTGAAGAAAACCAAAAGTACACATCAACACATATAGGTATTTAGAATTTATTTTATCATGATGATAGAGACACTGGTGGGCTTCCACATTGCTTTACCATTGTAAATATATCAATAAAGCATTGCCCAACTGATTGCTGTCTCTCTCTCTCTCTCGCTCTCTCTCTTTCTAGATGGGGGGGTGTGTGTGTGTGTGTGTGTGTGTGTGTGTGTAGTGGTCTTTTGTTTTAATTGTGGAAAAACATGGATTTGGGGGTATTTTTAAAAATGGATTTGGGATGCTGCTGCAGCAGTCCAGCTGGCACAAGGGGTAGTGTCCCCAGGTACCAATTGGATGGGCCCCAGAAGCTCCTGAGAGAGAGTAGCCCTAAGCTGCTTGCCAGGGCAGTTTTTTATACTGCTGGGGCCAGGACAGGGCAGCTTTTCATATTGCTGAGGACAGCACATCTGCCGTGGCGGCAGATTCGGGAGGAGCCAGGCAGGGTTATTTTGCCCCAAGTGGCACAATTTGTTCCACAACAAAGTGCATGTCTGAGCATGTGTAATGAGGCAAAAAGCCCCGGTTCAAATTTGTCCCATTTCTAGTTGAGCTGCTGCAAGCGCACATGCTTGCATGTGTGGATGCAGCCACAGAGCACAGGTCCTGTGCTCCCACCCAAATCCCCAGCTGCACATGACAGCAGAGTGCAGGCCAGCCCCACCTGGCCCCATAGCTACCCGACTCTGTGGCCGCAAGTGGTGGCAGCATGCAGGGCCAGCCCTACCCATACATGTACCCTTCGATATTATAGCTGAGAGACAGACATAGAGCAAAAAGTTCAAAAAATATATAATGTAACTTCTTCACTGTATTAATGGCAATGGGATTTTTTAAAGCTTCCCATGAAAAGTGTCATTCATTCACAAGGACCACATACTTCGAGTTGGTAGTTCTGGACAGAGAAGTACTTTATTGATCAATGGAACAAGTGTTGAACAAACAGAATCAGTTCAAACCTTCTCACCATTATCTAAGGTATGTGTATAAAAGCCATTCAGGAAAGACCATCTTGTTTAATGTTTTTCCTACCACTGTAGTGTTTCTTCCTCTAACCACATTTACATTAAGCATTTGTCCATCTACACTAGGATCTTAAACATATTCATCCAGTGCCTGAAAGCCATGTTCAGTTATCGTTAGACAACTGAAGACAAAAAGAAGAGCATTACAATTGCTTGTTTCAACTGTTGGCTTCTTTGCTAAAGTAAAAAACAGGGGAATCTTCTTTGATGGTGGCACTTTTAAGCGTGGATCAGAAATGAGAATGTTATCAGAAACCCATTTCATATTCAACTGAACAGTCATAAGGGGCAGAGAAAGGATTTCAACTGGTCTCTAGGAAGTGAAAAGATTCATATTTTGTCACCAGTCTCCTGAGCCAATAGGCATTCTGATTTTTACTCATGTCTCATATTTAATACTACAGCCAAAAGAAAATGATATTTAGTCAAGTCATATTGACATATATATCACCTTCCTAAATTTCTTAAACTGGCCCTGTGTGACAAAGGTCCTTTTGGTTTTTTTACACATTATACTACTGTACTAGAATTTGCATATGTGTGTTCAAATGATTGTGCCAGGTGATTGCAATATTCTTGGAGCACAGACACTGCCTTGATGAATAGTAGTGTAAATGCTCCAGCAATTTTGCACATAAATGTGTCAGCTCTGGTCTAGATAATGGAGAGAGGTCCTTTCACGGACTGAATAAGAGGGGATTTAAGAATCATGGAAAAACATGCTTCCCATGGAAAAAAATCACATCTCCTCGAAAAAACCACATGTAACCATGCCAAAATATTTTAAGCTCTTTTATCATTCTGATAGTTGAGGAAAGTTAGTCATGATTTAAAAAATAAAGATAAAGCTATGAAGAAAGTTTAATTAATTTTCATTAGAGTACACTTACTGTTCTTTTTTTATAAAAGGAGAAATACACATTAACCAAATAATGGTTAATTATTTTTGTCATTTCTCCAATTGATCTGGTTTCTATTTGCCTTGAATATAAGAAGGTTTGACTTTGTATTCAGTATTCAATGAGCCATCATGAAATCTCCAACAAGAAGGTTTACAATAGGTAAACACTAATCACACAGGGATATTTATGTTCATTTATAAAACAGACTCATTTCATTGTACTAGTAACATTTAAGGAGACCATTTACACTATCCCAATTTTAAAAATATTTTTATTGGTATTTAAGACTATTTAAAATATCTCATGTTCATACCAGGGGCAAAAAAAATTGGGGGGCAGAAATGTTCATAGCTAACATTATTTGTTAAAGTGCCATTAAGGATTTTTTAATCAATTTCTGTACACTTTCTATAAATGTGGAGCACAATGTTAGGAGAGAAACATTAGGACTATTGCCAAACCTATGACAGATAGAATATACAATCTTAATTTCACTGCTAGCAACAAAATTATACAAGCCCTTCATCTAGGAAGATACCAAACAAGAGGTATACTATTTTTCTCAATTGTTTCTCATTTAAAAATGCTCTCAATTGTATCTAAAGTCTTGAAGCTGAGAACTCCAAGGTGTAGATAACCCCCTCTAATCCCAAACTCACATTTGAGAAAGTTAGTTTAGTGGGACAAATGCAAATGATGGAATGTAGTTTGTAGTTGTACTGTGGTGGTCTAAACAGGGCTCAGGCAACTAGCAGAGACATTCAAGTTAAAACTACTCCCCCCTGCGCCTCTACTCCCACTCCACACACACACTGTACTTCATAATGTATTTGGGGGTTAGATGCTGATTCTATGGATCAGTGATTAAATTCTGGCTGATTCCAATGGGAACTTGCTTTGAACTCAAGTAGTCAGGAGAAAATAAACTATTTCTCACTCCTTCCAAAAATGGTGGTGGCTTCTAAACTCCATACTTACAGAAAGATATTTTAGGATTGCAGAGTATTTGGAGAGCTGATTTGATTATTTACTTTTTCCAATTTATACCTTTACAGAGAATTTTAAAGAACTGAAGGGGAACAGAAAGGTCCAAGAAATAGTAACAGCTTCCCATTGTTTTGCATTACTTAACTGCAAAGAAGGGCATGCAGAAGTGGGAAAAAAACCCCTCCCCTGACCCTTCCCCCCATCAACCCCCACCTCCCAAATACCTAGCAGTGTGCTCAGTTGCTCATCTCGAAATGTGCATAGCCTCCCATGTCCAAATACAGGCAGAGACATACATGCTGCCCTATTCCCACACTGGAGAATTCTGTCTCATGCCTTGAGACATGGGACAAGATTCAGGACTCCTGGGTTTAATATCTGCGTCTCATAAACATTCTGTCCTCCTTTGATACGGGCCTAAACACTGACAACCTATTTCCAAGCACCCCTTAGATAACCACTAGTACATACTTCACTAATTTCTAAAGGGTAAACTCTACAAGATTCAGAGCACAGTGAAAGTCCTACAGAATTATAAAGAAAAGGGAGACAATGAAGACAGGACCTGAAGTAACCATTAGCTCCTTGAGAGTGCTGAGGGAAGTGGAAAGCTGGTTATTGCAAAGATAAGTAACTGTAAAATCCTGTTTATTCTTCCTGTAATAAAACCCTGTTAGTTCTTCAAGGAAGTCTTTCTAGGGCTATGTCATTTTCTAGGGTGCCATGTATAGAAGCAATACATGGGAGTATTAATAGTAACAGAATCACACATGTACCATATAGCCAAGCAAATTTCTGTTTAAGAAACGTTACTTCTAGAACTTTCTAGATTATTTAATATTATATAAAATGCTGTTATAACAATGGGAAAGCTCACGTGACTAGTTATTTGCTTCAAGGTGTGACTGCATCTAATTTCTGCAAACAATAAAGAACGAAATAAGTAATCAAACACTAAAGAACAGTGAAGAACCAGGAAGAGCACTAAACAACCGCAGGCACTTCCTCTGCCTGAAGAAAGGTATTTGTACTTGAAAGCTTGCACAGAAGAGTTTTTCCAGTTATTTTAGTTGTTCTAATAAAAGATATCAGATTTACCCAAAGAACCTTGTCTCCCTATGTTCTTAGACCAACAGTTACAACCAACACCCCTGCAAACAGTAAAAGCATTCAAACATGCTGTATATAGTAGTTGCATCTTCTTGGATAGACCACTAGGAAAAGCCTATCCTTTTTATTTTCAAACAATACTTTTAATTTAGTTATGTTTTAACACGTGACTAGTTATTGAAAGACCTGCCCCTGATTACTTTTGTTTTTTCTCAGTGTATAACAACTGTAGGAGGATGGGAGCAGTGTTTTACAACTGTACAGGTATTGTTTGGCCATTCTTTCTTTTACCATGATGCTATAACATGCTTATGGGGTTCTACCCAAGTGATTGACTGGATTCTAATTTCATCATCAAAAATGCTAAATAATGCACCAGAAATACAGCTGAATCATCTCATAAAAACGTATAAAAATTGTTGTTGTAGGGGTGATCCTGCTCCAATTGCATTTAATGGTTTAACTCTCACTGTTTAGTGGTGAAAAGTCAGGCTTAAGTAATGGTTAAGGTTACGATTAAATTATAATTGGATTGTACCTCCCAAAAGCAGGACTACCAGGGTCTGATCTATCACAGGAATAATCCTTATTCCCATGATAAAGTGAATGGAATTACTCATGATGGAAGTAGAAACATATTTCAGGATGACTCAGATGAGTCTGCATTAGCAAAAATGAAATTAATTATTGGTGCAACTTCCATGGGTGCAGCAGTCAGGGCAATTTAAAGGATAGGGTGCTCATCTATTATGTCATCTACCATTGCTCAGATTCAGAACCTTGTCTAACACAAATTGCCACCCCGTGTGGGAACATACAGGCTGCATTTGAGCTGGTAGAAGAATAGTCATCAGGTTAGAAGGACTAGGCCCTGAAGTGGCACTCATAATAGATAAGCATGTGATTCCAAAAAAGGTGGATTTCATCTGACTCAAGGAATTATTAGGTATGGTATAATGGTTTACCTCTGCTTTACAGGTTCCTCAGTACTCCACCTAGATTGAAGGATAAAGGCACCCAGGAGGGCTGGGAGCTTCTAAAGGGCACAATATTGTAAGCCCAATAAGAAAGAGCTGCACCTGACAAAGGAGGTTAAAGACAACAAGAGGAGGTTCTATAAATATGTTGGTAAGAAAAGAAGGATCATGGAAGCTGTGGGTCCTCTGTTAACAAGCCAGGAGAAACTCCTAACTGAAGATGCAAAGAAGATGGAGTTACTCAGAAGCTGCTTTGCTTCAGTCTTCACAAAAAAATTAAGCTGCAGTCAGACACCTAATAAGGATTATCTGGATAAGGAAGGGGGAAAGCTGAGAGAGGAGATAACAAAAGACAGTGTCAGAAAGATGTGTCTGTCTGAGTGAATTTAAGTCAGCAAGGCCAGATGAACGCCATTCGAGGGTCCTGACTCTGGCAGAAAAGATGTTGGAGTCCTTGACAATGTTTTCATGAAGTTGTGGGAGACAGGCCAGGTACCAGAGGATGGGGAAAGGAGCAATGTAATACCCCTATTTTAAAAAGGCAAAAAGGAGGACCAGGGAACTACAGACCAGTTAACTTCACTTCAATACCTGGGAAATTACTGGAGCATATCCTAAGGAAGGCCATTTGCAAGCATCTCAAGGAGGAAAGGCTGATCACAAGCAGCCAGCATGGATTTATGAAAAACAAATTGTATCAAACAAACTTGATCTTCTTCCTTGACAAAGTAACTATTTCGATGGATGAAGGGAATGTTGTGTGTGTGTGAAATGGGCTGTATTCGATTCGGATTTGGCCCCTGTCAGGGACAATGATTTGATTCGTTGATTTGGATCACTGTCCCCATTAGATTCGTCCGAATCTGAAGATTCGATGCTGATTCAGAGAATCAGGGATTCAGCCATAGACACAGCTTTAAATGTTTTTTCTACATACCTTGAGGTACCAGGTGCGGCTCATGAATGCTGCAATGGTGGGGCGGATGGAGCGTCCCACAGGAGCATGGGGGCAGCCCCCTGCTTGCTCAGCAGAAAACCTAGAAGTGGATAAGAAGTATTTCTGGTCCACTTCAGGTCTGCCGCTGAGCACGTAGGGGACCTTCCCCACATCCCAAGACCCAGAAGGCACCAGTTGCTGAGCCAAGGGGTGGGATGGGGGTCACCTGTGTGCTTCCCAGTAGACCTGGAAGTGGGCCAGAAGTGCTTCTGGTCCACTGCTAGGTCCACTGCTGAGTGTGCTGGGGATCCCCCTATGCTCCTGTGGGACTTTCCATCCACCCCATCATCTTAGCATTCACGAGTCACCTGGTACCTTGAGGTATGTAGAAAAAACATTTAAAACTGTGTCTATGTCTGAATCTTTCTGAATCTCTCTGAATCTATTGCAAGGGTTCTGATTTAATTTAGAGAGATTGAAGGGTCTCCTGATTCAATTTGGATTCAGAGATTCAGCCACTGAATCGGTCTGAAACTCCTCTGAATTGAATCAGTGACCAAAGCTTCACACAGCCCTATTGTGGATATAGTGTATCTGGACTTCAGCAAGACTTTTGAGAAGTTCCTGCAAGACCATCTCAACCAAATTGGAGAAATGTGGAATGGATAACACTACTTTAAGGCGGATAGATAACTAGCTCAGCAGCTGCAAGCAAAGGGTAATTATTAAAGAGTCCATGTCAGAATGGCAGGAGCTTTTGAGTAGAGTCCCACAAGGGATTGTTCAACTTGTTTATTAATGATTTGGATGCTGACATAGAAAGCTTCTCAAGTGAGTTTTCAGGTTACAGGAAACTGGGGAGGTTTGTGAACACACTGGGGATGTCAGTGCAATTCAGAAGGATCTTGGGCTTTGAAAGTTGGGCTAGAGCTAACAGGATGAAGTTCAATGAGGACAAATGCAAGGTGCTGCACTTTGGGAGGAATAGTCAAACACAAATACAAAATGAGTGACACCTGGCAGAATGGTAGCTCTATGGAAAAGGACTTGGAAATCTTCAATATGAATATGCACTGTGATACAACCACACAAAAAGCAAATGCAGTTTTGAGATGCATCAATAGAAGCATCAAGTGGAAGAGGTGCAGGAGGTGATAGTGCCTCTCTACTCAGCACTGGTTAGGCCTCATCAGGAGTTCTGGGCTCCACATTTGAAAAAGGACATGGAAAAGTTAGAGAAGGTCCAGAGCCGGACAACAAAGATAAAGGACTTGGAAAGTAAGTCATACGAGGAGAGGCTGAAGGAGCTAGGCAAGTTCAGCTTGCGGAAAAGGCACTTAGCAGAGGCCATGATGGTGTTCTTCAAATACCTAAAGGGCTTCCATAAAGAAGAGGTAAAGCACCTTTTCCTTTACTGCAGAGTGGAGGATACAGACTAACAGCTGGAAGTTGCAGCAACATAAGTTTAGATTGGATAGCTGGACAAGCTTCGTCACTGTTAGAATAGTGAGGCAGTGGAATAGACTGCATAGGAAAGTTGTGGACTCTCCATCACTGGCCGTGTTCATAGATTCATAGACTGTAACGGGCTGGAAGGGACCTCACAAAATCATTGAGTCCAGCCCCCCTGTACTAGGCAGGAAAGACAACTGGGGTCAAGTGACCCCAGCAAGGTGACGGTCCAGTTTCCTCTTGAAGATTTCCAGGGTAGGTGATTGCACCACCTCTGGAGGGAGTTTATTCCACAGTCTGGACACCCTGGCTGTGAAGAAGTTTTTTCTAGAGTTAAGCCTGAAATAGGCTTCCAGAAGTTTGTGACCATTACTCCTAGTTTTCCCCAAGGGTGCCCAGGTGATCAGTTGTTTGCCGAGCCCTTGACATATTACCCTGATGTAGCGGTAAGCTGCTACCAAGTCCCCTCTCAGCCTTCTCTTTGTTAGTCTGAAGAGGCCCAAGTCCCTCAGCCTTTCCTTGTATGGCTTGCCTTGAAAGTTTCTGATCATATGGGTGGCTCTTATCTGGACTCTTTCCAGCTTTTCCATATCCTTGTTGAAGTGTGGTGCCCAGAACTGAATGCAGCACTCCAGCTGCGGTGTTGCCAGTGCTGCGTAAAGTAGAAGAATCACTTCCTTGGTTTTGCTTGAGATGCATCAGTTGATGCATGCCAGAGTATTGTTTGCCCTGCTGTCTACAGCATCGCACTGATGGCTCATGTTCATACTAGGGTCTATTATTACCCTTAGGTCCCTTTCAGTCATGGTGCTAGTCAAATTGGCACCACCAAGCCTGTAAGTATGTTGGGTATTCAAGAAGAGGTTGGACAGCTACTGCTCAGGGATGATCTAGGCATATTTTCTACTATGAGTAATTCCCATGCTTCTGGGCTTTGCTGGTTAAGCCCTTGCCCCCCTCCCACCACCCCTTTCTGCTACATGCTTTACATGTGTCAGGGTTTTTTAAAGCCTTCCATATAAGCATTGGGTGTTGGCTATAGTCAAGGCTGGAGATTTTGCCTGGGGTGTGCTAATGCTCCTACTGGGACCAAAGCTGGAGTTCTGGCTAGGGGATTTTGCCCCTCTATACTCAGTGTCAGACTGATTGCCATATTTGGGGTCAGGAAAGAATTTTACCCCATGTTCAGATTGGTATGGACTGCAATGGTTTTCACCTTCTTCTTTAGGAGGGGGTATGGCTCTCTACCCAGGATGTCTTAAATATATATTGACAACATTTCATAGAAATGGGACATTGCTTACCATGGCTTCCCTGCTTTGCCTGTAGCAGGTTAGGCTGTTAGGTCTGTGTTATGTCAGGATTGATGGTAGTCTTACGTAGAATTTAGATTATGGTTTGTATGGGATGGTTTGTATGGGGATGATCCTGACTCAGGCAGTGGGTTGGACTAGATCAGGGGTTCTCAATCCCTAGGCCATGGCCTGGTGCTGGGCCATGGAGGGTCAGCTGCTGGACTGGAAGTGGCTGCGGACCAGCAAACCACGGCCCCCCAGAGCTGGGCGGAGAAGCCACGGCTCCTTTTGCAGGGCCCACGGCAGTGCAGGGTTTGACCCACCCTCCCACCCAGGGTATTCTTACCTGTCTTCCATCTGGAAATTCCGGCCGTGGCCAGCTGTGACTGTTGGGCCACGGTTTGCTGGGCAGCAGCCACCTCCATTCTGTGGTTTGCCAGGCCGCGGCATAAAAACTTTGGGTACCCCTGGCCTAGATGCCTTTTGGAGGTTCCTTCCAGCCCTACTTCTTTATGATTCTATGATTTGTTCTGTGCAGTCTAAATTTTCCCACCAGAGATACTAGCAATGACTAATGAAAGTAGAATACAATCAGAAATAGCTGATGCCAGCCTTGTTTGATGCCAACTTTTTCACTCATAAAGCAAACATTTTTGTTCTGGAAAATGCCATGTTTCTTTTCTTTTTCCTTTCTAGTCTCACAGGTGTCCATTTCACTTACACTCCTGGTCTCAAGTAACCTTGGAGCTTTCATACAATGCAGAGGAACCCCAGAAAATAATAAAGATATTTTGTGTAACACTCTATAGTCTCCAGATAATCCTGGAGCACTGACTTGTATAGCTGGAGGCTTATTTTTAGATCCTCCAGAGAGGATATGTGAAAAAGAGGGGGAGAAAAACAGAAAGAGAGAAAGAAAGAGCAAGTTAAACCACCAAAACTTCATAAAACAGATTTTTAAAAATTGTCATTGGTAATGTAGATCTGAAAGTAGATTTACAATCAAAATAAGCTAAATGTGATGCTAAGCCTTCCCCCTGAAAAAAATAAATAATACAATTGTCTGTTTGTTTGTAGTTAGCTCCTCCAAGAGGCTGAAAATATATAAAAATTGCTAATAAATGTTCTTGTGTTAATTAAATTGTAGATGGAGAGTCATGCTAGAATATGATCCTCTACTCCATCTAGGCGCTAGAAAGGTTTCATTAGGAGAATGTACAAAAGGGAATATCCACCAAACTGTGAGCAGACCATCAACTGGGCAACAGCAAGAAAATGAGACACATTGATATTTTGCCAGTAGTGGATAAACATCCTTAAGCCTTAGGGACCTTAACAAAATGAAATTGCTACAGTAGATAAGAAAGTATGGACTAGGTTAGTTCATCCCCTCTGGGGAAATAAAAAGAGAAACAAAAAGACAACAAGTCTACAGTCCAAGATTGCCAGAAAAAGCTCCAAATGGCATGACCACATCGAGGAGGGATAGGAACCAAATATCATCCTGAAGCAGATGGTGCCAGATCAACAGGGCAGTCTATTAGACAGTGGAAGGACAGTACAGAACTAGACTATGAGCATGTGGCAAGGATTGGGAAAACTGGCAGCTTGTAAACAAAATAGACAATTAAATGAAGAAATATGGCACATCAGCATCTGAACTCCAGGTGGATGAAGAGAGGGGAAAAAGACCCAGAGAAACAAGTAGAAGTGCTGTTGTCATGATGCTGGTAACTTGTCATGTCTTTTTTTTTCACTTTCTACAGAGAGAGAGAGGCCATGTTAGAAGGGGAGCAGGGAGCAGACTGGGTGGGAAAAGGAAGTATATTTTACTGCATGTTCATTACTCTACTTGATGAGAGCTAATAAAAAATCTTAATTGAAAATAAGTACCTTAATGACAATATCATAATCAGGAGTTATATGTCCTATTTATTTGCATATAAAATACCTTGCTTTTTGAACAAACCACACCAAATGTTTCTGAACAGTTCTACTTTTGGTTAATATAATGAAAAGATAGTAAATATGATTTTAAGTAGAATCACTTGTGATAGGCTCTCTTTGTGCTTGCTCTCTTTTCTGTTACTATTAGATAATCTCCTAATTGTTGTTGAAACATATATGATCATTTCCCCATATCTTTATTTGGCTTTTCAGCTGTGGAGTCAGCATTTAATCCAACCATTTTGACATGGTTAACACCCACAATCATTTCCTGTTATGCCTTACGCTGACTATAGTGGGCTGCTGTATATTTTCCAACGCCCACTCTGCTGTCTTTACAATCAGATTATGCCATTAGACATAGACAATGAATCACTGTAATTGTTCTAATATGACCAAACTGCTAGCAAGCCTTAACCCTTTCACAGTACCCCATAGTTAATTCTGCATGGACCTTTGCCAACTGGTGTTAAAATAGAAAATGAGATAAAAACTGAATAAAGTAAAAAAAACCCAAAAAAACTTGGAACCCCCCCCAAACCAGCAGACACTCAGCATATACTAACAGTCAGCACCAACATAAGGCCCAGTGTGAGTCCTTACTCACACAAGATGACTTTATTTAATGAGAAGTGAAAATTGCATAAGTAAGGGACAACAGGATTGTCTTGAACCCAAAGTTTTCAGTATAAAATTTCTATATTTTGCTATACTTTCTGAATATTTCAGAACTTATACACGTGTGAGATGCTTGTTTTAAATAAGAAATAACTTTAAGAAGCTTCCTTCAGTTGCTTAAAAGTAAAATCAAGTGCTTAGTATCACATGACTGAGAAGCCTGGCAAGAAGAAAAGGAAGGATAAATTAGGATATACATACATTAAGCGATATATATATATTGCTAAATCTTTTTTAACAACAGTAATTTCTTAACTGGGTTGTTAAAAAAAATTTAAATTCAAGGAAAGTTGTATTTAAGTTTTAGAGGAAAGTCGAACTCTTTTCTGCCCATCTTAACAATAGCACTATTAAATGTGCTATGCCTTTATATGTAGACAAAAAGTTAGCAGAGCTGTTAGTACCTTTCCAGTACAGTTGTGCTGTGATAAAATATTTACTATATTTTATAGTAAATCAGAAAGAAGTCTTATTCCTATAAAAAATGTTTGACTGATAGTGTAATAGGATGCAGAAATGAAATTTGAAGTCTATTAGTAGGGAAATGGATGCAATGAAGATATTTGCTAATGAATTCTTAGCTACCAAACCAACAGCTATTTAAGTCAAGAAAAGTCTTTGCCATTAGTTTTGGCCCAGTGTGTAAGACTGGATTTCAGTACAAAATTCCAAGGCATGTAATCAGATCTTACTAATCCTGTAGATATTCTCCAGTTAAGTGCAATACAGAAAGCTAATTTACTCACACTTTTATCCAATCATGAAACTGGTTGTAAGGTGGAGGAAGCGGGGTGTGTGTCATTTCCTCTTAGGATTTTTGTTTGTTACTCAGCCTTTCTGGTGGGAGGAAATTGGAGGCCACGGATTCTGTGGCCCACATTCACTTCAAATTTCACAGCTGTCTAGGACATTAAGGCAAGGGAAATAAAAAGTTCCTATCACCTCAAATCCCAGTGTATGGCTTAAGAAAAAAACTCCCTTTATCTAGTCATTCCTTAAATATGAGGTGTCAAAGGCAACTTTTCAAACGCAGCTTCACGTGGCATGTGCCAATAATGGGGTAAACGAAGAAAAGCCATTGAATCTCACAAGAAAAAAGGCAGGGAAAACAAAATGAAATGTCCAATTCAGTGAAAATAGCTTACTAAAAATATAGGATTTTTTTTTTAAAGCTTAAAAAACCCCAAGAAAAATTATTGGGAAAAATATGGAAGGGCAAAGGTAAAACACAAATAAGGAAAACATGAAAATCTAGTTCTCTCAGAGGGAAAACTATATATGTATATAATTATGAGAGGCAGTCATGTGGAAAACTGAACTGTTTTAAAAGCCTTTAAGAACTCTTGGAAAAACAATATAATACAGAAGCTTAAAACCCCGCCAGAATTGAAGTAAAAAATACTGAAGATATGCAGTAGAAATGCAGAAAAAATTACAGGAAAACTCTGCCTTCAGCACTTTCACAACAAGGCTTCTGCAATGGAGGATTGTTACACTCTGGCTGGTTTGGCAGAGTAACACCGAGAATGTAGACAATGATGCAGAGGACTTTGAACTTTTTCAGTCAGATCTTATTCCACCTAAGTGCAATCCTATACTACACTGCTTGAGCCCCTGAAAAAAGTTTAATGTGTCAACTTTTCTAATATAACATTATCTTATCCCTAAGACTAAGTCACAGAAAGCAGCAAGTTGAAGGAGAAGTTGAAGTCTATATGAAGGCTATATGCACCCTTTGCATGAACTGGTTTTCAGTTATTAGGCATGTGGATGCCAACCAGGTGGAAGTGGACCTGACCTTTTGCTTACCACCTATGCTAAGCAAGTGTCTTAATTACTGAACATGTGCCATTTGAACAGTTGTCAAGTTGCACCACAAAGGCCTTTTTTCATGGGTGAGCAGGGTTAGTCCTCTATCTGGATTATTAAGACTTAACATGCAATCTTTAACAAGCAATTTCCCAATTAAGCCAAAGTCTAGACACAGTGCTATTGAAATCAATGGGTCTTGTACCACAGAATAAATACAGGCAGACTCAATGGAAGCTTTCCCTAAATAAGGATGGCAAATTTGACCCCTTTTCTTCCATGTACTTTAAAGAGGATTTGCATGAGTAAGGCATGATTAAGGACTTGAGAATTTGGCCTGTTATTTGTAATGTGCTGTGGGTTCCTCTGGGATGAGAATACTGAATAAATGCCAGATACATCATCATTACTCCTACTTCAGTTTTATAATTTTGGCAAAAATGTTCAAGCCGAAACTTGGCCTGTTTTCCCTTACCCAGGGAGGATAAGGATCTTTTTCCAAATCTGAAGGAATTTGGTTTGGCTGATGTTCAGTTTGTTTAAAGCAAAACATGAAAACATTTAACATAATGGCCATTTTTCCAAACTCAGCTCTAAAATATTTGATCTTTTAATACTTTATTTGGCAAGCCATGACTAGGCATTTTAGGAAGATTTTCCAAAAGACCTCCTTTTTTCTTTTCTTGGTAGCTTATGGGCCACTGCCTCTTAGACTTGAGAACCTCTCTGCATAATCTCATTTCCTATATATTATTGCTACCTTTAGCATACACTGTATTTCTGGACCCCCATGTTTGTATAAGATATATTTCAACATATTTAAATCTTATCTGTGAAACAGTTTGAAACAACTTGTCATATTGTTCAATGCTACAACAAGATAACGATATAATGTCCTCATCAGGCTGTGATCCAACTCACTGTGAAGTTAGTGGTAAGATTATCATTGACTTTAGTGGAAGCTGCATTGGGTCTACAACAATTTTTGAAATGGAGCAAAAATTTTGCACTATCAAAGTCCTCCTGAACTGTTTGGTTATAAAAACACACTATTGAATTTTAATATTTTGCTGTGAACATGGAATTTTAAACAGCACTTTTTCTTGTATTAAGTAGCCAACAGCATTTTTAAGGCAATAAATTAGCTACTGTTGTGCAGTAAATGTAGATGCAGGGATAACACAGCAGCTATTATACAGTCAGCAACTGAGGGCATGGACACATGCTTGAGGGACCCAATCTATGATCATGCAGTTTACTTTAAGAGGGCAGATATTAGAACAGGTCTCCACTTGTGTATGCTTGGTGTGCTGGGAGCTGTGCTGAGAAACACAATCTAAATCAGTCAGAGTAGGGGGAAGGGCTGGTAAGATCAGGGGGACTAGCCGATCTATAGAGGGGGTTGGTGCATCGGGGCGGGGGTAGGATTGGGGGATTAGCTGATCCCAGGGACGGGGCAGTTGGCAAGATTGTGGAGACTGGCTGGTCTGCAGAGGTGGGTTGTCCATCCAATGTTAGTAGGAGAGCCAGAGGACTAAATATTAGGGCTGTGCAAAGCCTCTGTCCCTGATTCAATTCAGTGGCCAAATCTCTAAATCTGAATCAAATCAGGAGACCCTTTAATCTCTCTGAATTGAATTAGAACCCTCTGAATTGATTCAGAGAGATTGGGAAAGATTTGACGATTGGGATATACACACAGTTTTAAATGTTTTTTCTACATACCTCAAGGTACCAGGTGGCTCATGAATGTTGCGATGGTGGGGTGGATGGAGCATCCCATAGGAGTGCGCCGCTGGGGGGTGGGGGGGCCAGTCCCCAGCATGATCAGCAGCAGACCTGGAAGTCGACTAGAAGCACTTCTATGAATCAGCGTCAAATCTTCAGATTTGGATTTGGCTGAATCAAATTGGGGACAGTGATCTGAATCAACTAATCGAATCACTGTCCCCGATTCAGGCCAAATCTGAATCCAAATCAAATATGGCCTGTTTCACACACCCCTACTAAATATAGCCTGATCGGGGTTGGAGGGGGAGGGAGAAGGAAGAGCACAGCACCAGGACTGGGGCAAGCAGCTGGGCTTTCCCAGCCCCAGGGCTGCACTCTGAACATGTACATATGTTCTGTAACTTGTGCCTGATATAAACTTAATGTACCTTTCAGGAGAATTAAGTTAGACTGGGCCATCCCTTTATTTGCTCAATCTAACTCCAAATATATGTACGGT
>NW_005842576.1:840200-872514 GCF_000455745.1 Alligator sinensis
TTCAGCACTTAGACAGATCTAACCCTAATTAGATCTGCACAGGGTGAAGCAAATTAGATTGGATGGCCATTTTTGCCTGATATAAACTCCTTGAATATATGTATGGTTATGCATTTAGGTTGACCTAACCCTAGTTAGGTCATGTTAAGTGCAATGTCTGCATATATGCTAAGATTTATACAGTAAGCAATTAAGCTATACATAGCAACTAAGTTGGTTATGAAGAAATTTCATAGGAATCATTGCCTGATGACTTTTACCATGATGAATATGGATGTGAACCATGGAGATAACGGACATAACGGTGAATGCACTTTGTCTTTCATTGTCTTGCCATTTAACTTGATTGTTAATCACTTTTAATCACCATACAATTATATGATTTATTAAACTGAAAATGTTCATGGGCTCTTTATACCTCTTTATTCTAATGCAGACTTTAACTAACTGAGCCACATCTACTTCCACATCCAAACTAAATTACCACTGCTTTTACTTCACAAAATTATTATAAGGTACCAAACTATTGAAAGCAATGAAAAATTAGAGGCTCTAACAATGGACACCGTTCAAAATGAATGTTCCTGCACAAGCATATCTGAATGGCTAATTTACCCCTTGGTACAGATGATGAATGAAAACGAATACACACAGGGAGTGTACAGTTGTTCACCACAACCAGTCTATGTTCATACGGCTGTTTAAAGTGCCTGAATATAGACTGGGAGTGGTGCGTACAGCTCTTCACTTCTCCTAGGAGGTGGGTAGGGAAACATGTAAGTAGCTTGGGGTGGAGGAAAGGTGAGCAAAATCCAGGGGGGCTAATGTGTCCACAGGGAGGTTGTTGGCTTTTGCAGGGGCACGGAGGGTCTGTGGTGAGGAGGGGAATCAGTCAGAGTGATGGGATTAACACAGCCTCGGCGATGGGGCAACAGGCTTGGCTTTTCTAGCCCTGTGGCTGTGCTGAGAACATACAGGTGCACTAACTTAAAGCAGGCACACCATTTTTGGGGCAATTTAAGCCCTCTGCATGCCACTGCATGCCTATGCAGTTCTGCATTTGAACTGACCTAACCCTGGTTAGATTGATTTAAATACATAGACCCTGGTTAGGTCTATATGTGTACATATCCACACACATTATCACCACTATCACCCAAAACAATAGATTGGCTTGAAGCCAAGGCTGAATTTGTAAGGCTGGCAGGAAAAATAAAGAAAATCTTTTTACTTCCACTTCTTGAGGGCATTTTAAGACAAACATGGCCATCTATGGTTCCATCCACATAGTCGCTCAGAGCAGAAACATACTTTATGTAACACTTATAGGAGCATACTCAGGGTGCAGTTGCCACTGATAAGAATGAAGGATATTTGCATTGGCAACATGTAGGGGGTGCATGCAGGTGCATGTACCCCCTACAACCCCCTGAGATTGTCCATGCACCCCCTGGAAGTGCCAGTAGTGAAACCGGAAGTGCCGGCAGAAGCACACCCCCTGGAAGCACCAGTTGTGAAAACGGAAGTGCCGGCGGAAGTCTGTGATCAGCCACAGGGGACCACCTCCCCCCAGACTCAGGAGGCACCAGTCACCCGTGGGTTTTCGGTAAGAAGACTGCAAATGTGAATATATATGCACTACTGTACCATTGAACAAAAGCTCATTGTGGTTTTCTCTCATATCCTCAACAATGGCAAGTACCACCTATGATCAACACTGTTTCTTCACCAAATTGACAACACACAAATTGGTAGTATGGGTGTATAGATTGCAAGTGGTCTATGCCTGCTGCTTCCAAACAGGATCTCAACACCTGAGGCAGAGTGGTAGGAAGAAGCAATGCAAATTCTTTACCAACCTCAAGGTTGCCCTAATGATAGTTTATTGTTATACCTTTGCAGAAAAAACAGACAATGAAAAGAGACTTGAACAAGAAGATAAGAGGAACCACAGTGAACAAGAGAAGAAAGTGAGGGATGGAAGAAAGACAACGAAGAAGGGCAGAAATAGAGCAAAGGGTACATTGAGGATGGGACAATGGGCCTACGTTTTATTGAGGCTAAAAGTAATTTTTCTAATGGATATTCAAAAGTGGCTGTCAAACAAAGCAGAAAATTTTCTTGATTTTGTGTTAAAGATATAGGCTGAGTAGATACAATCATCTCAGGAAACTTGTGAATGATTTATGACATGAATAATCACAGACAAGTGCAGAGTGAAAGTGGGAAATATTGTGCAGTCACTGTTGTGCTGTTTTTGTAATATGCAGCTCAGCTAGACAAGTCCATTACGTTTAGGCATGTTAGAGAAACAAAATCTCTAGAAGACTCAAGCATTTTGGGTCAAATTTCTTTTCTCCAGTGTTATTTTTTAAATAATATTTCTACCATTTTCAATCTATTGGAAAATGTCTTTTCTTCTACAGTGTGTGAGTCCTGTCTACAGGCTAGATCCTCAGCGTGTATAAATTAACATTGTATTCAATGAAGTATGCCAATCACCAACTGAGAATCTGGCCCCATGCTTTGAAGTAGCTAACAATTCTCAAACAGGGCCATCCTGTCTTTTCTTCACTTAATTTTTTCTAGAGCTCAGCTGCTAAATGCCTTACCACTTTGTATCTGAATATGATAAGTGTGTGAACAATAAGAAAAGCAAGTGGCCGAGAGCAAACGCTTGCAGTTGAAAGGGCAAAGCTTACTCTTTGGAATTGTTCACACTAGAGAATTTTGGTCTCCATTCACAACACTAGGTTAAGAACCTGGAGTACTTGTAAAAACTTCATACTCAAACACAAGTGCTAATATTTCAGAAGCATTCCTCATTTCAGTATGATTGCACTAACTCCAAGCTAGTTGTCCTGGTGCTTCAAATGACAACAGTTCCCAGGTAACAGAAAGCTTGCATCGCAAGTTTCTCACCTTTGCCAGCTCAGTTGGCCCTACCTGTATAGTTCCACAGTGCTTCCAGTCACCTTTCACTGATAGCTCACACAGAAACCACTGGCCCTATGACCTATCTACTACCCAGTCCATGTACGCATATAGATACTTTGCCAAATTTACCCCTTGTTGATGAATTACCCCTTGTTGATGACCCCTTGTGATGAATTCTACATTCCTACATATTACACATATGTGTATGCGTCTCCTCCTCTTCCCCCCCCCCCAGATATATCCCAACAACTTGGAACATTCCAACATTTCTTTTAACCCACTTGCCTTGGTTGGGTGAAGAAAATATTCCATTATCTTATTCTATTAACTTTATTCCATTAACAGTCATCAGACACAGACAGCTGAGTAGTTCTCATTCATGGGCTTCTAATGCAAATGTTGTAAAGCTCATATGCACATATGTATATGTCAGAATATGCACAGAGTATATCCTGATCAGCAACAGATGCAACTGGTGCCATACTATCCAATTGCAATGCACACATTTCTAGAATTGCAGGAAAGTACCACAATGTCCAGGTATGGTGTTGTCAGTGACTGATGCACTAGTTTACAAACTCGTTGGTGTGGCTACACTGAATTGTTGCTGAAACAAAGACTACATCTATACCAGGGTCTTTCTTATTTGCTTTCAGCAAATGTAAGTGCTGTATTGCTATCAACAGCATAGAGTAGACCAGTATAAATGAAGGATAGTCACAAACTTCTAACCTTACAGCAATTCAAGCCTCCTGTACAGATGGACCCTTTGTAGTAGTAGGATGCTGCTACAGATTTATGATTGGGAGAAAATGGATGGAATTTTCCAGTGTTATCAGTGACAGCTGGAACTGGACCCAGGAGTGAATCATGGTTATTAATACCTGACAAGTACCATGGCAAATGATAGGTAATTGTGGTAAGTCTGCCGAACCTGAGAAAGCTCATTCAATAGAAACTGGGGAGGTCTCTATTCCTATTTTGTTTTCTACTTGTCTTGTCCTGAACTATGTTATACCAATCAGAATTATAAATCAGGATAAGGTATATTTAACAAAATATCTGGTAACTTACTAAGCTGAAAAGGAAACATAGTCAGGAATGATAAAAAGTGATATCAAATATCTGGTAAAATCTGGCAGACAAGGTTCCTTGGATGAATCTGATATCTTTTATTAGACCAACCCAAATAGTTGGAAAATAATTATTAAGCAAGCTTTCGGGTTCAAAAACCCTTTGTCAGGCTAAGGAAGTGTCAGCAGTTGGTGTCTGCTCTTCCTGGATGGAATGAAAAGTAAAGAAGCCAGCGGCTGGGCTGGTATGCATACAAGACAGGTAGTCAGTGAAAATGATCTTACAGCTGCACCTCCAGAAATGTAATATACCTCATCCAACACACCGAATGCCCTGATGGAAAATACGTAGGAGAGACCAAACAACAACTGCGCACCAGAATGAACGCACACCAGAAATCTATCAAAGACAGAAATACCCAATTACCTGTGGGGGCACATTTCTCACAAGAAAACCATTCTCTCTCCAATCTCTCAGTCCTGATCCTCAAAGGAAACCTACAAAATACTTCCGAGAGATGAGCCTATGAACTCCACTTCATCAACCTCCTGGACACTAAAAATCATGGACTAAATATAGACATTGGATTTATGACACATTATAACCTGCCTGACATCTGACTCCCCAAGCCCAGCCCAGCCACTGGCTTCTTTACTTTTCATTCCATCCAGGAAGAGCACACACCAACTGCTGAAACTTCCTTAGCCTGACGAAGGGTTTTTGAACCTGAAAGCTTGCTTAATAATTATTTTCTAACTATTTGGGTTGGTCTAATAAAAGATATCAGATTCACCCAAGGAACCTTGTCTGCCTATGTCCTTAGGCCAACACGGCTACAACCTACACCCCTGGTAAAATCTGTGCATCTTTGGTCACCAATTACTTTAGCTTTTGTTAATGTTCTCATTGGTGAACATTTTGGTGAATACTAAAAAGATAACTAGTAGAAATCACACACAGTAGGTTGGAGAGAGACACATAGGAATTTTCCAATGGGACAAAATGTTCCTATATCAGTATTTTATCTTATTGTCAATATACTGTGTACAGCCAGCGATATTCAGAACATAGTTGTCATAGAACTGACACAGGGAATGAATATAACATTCATCCTTTTGCTTTGCAATAAATGACTAAGTACAGACAGTCAAAAAGCCTGAGGTTGAATTGATTCAATCTTTGCAGGTTAGTATAAGCTGCATAGATTGATCCGATAAGCAAGTGAATAGACATTCACTTTTGGTTCTGGAAATGCAGCCACATTCTTGCAGCAGCTCAAGGCAGAAGCCAGGGGGTGCTAAAGCACACCTTCCTGCTCAGATGGAACAGACAGCTTGGGCCATGGCTAGCCCACCCACCCTGTGAGGGGGAAAGGGTTTGCGGGGAAGATGAAAAGCATTCTGGGTTAGCTGGAGGACTGTGAGTTACCTTGAACCTGGAGGGAATCTGGGACAGAAGATTAATAAACTGACTTTCAGTTTATCAGTTAAGTCTGATATTATATCCGTTAAGTCTGATATTATATCCATTAGGGCTTTGCGAAGCTTCAGTCGCTGATTCAATTTGGAGGCAATTCGGCCTCATTCAGCAGCCGAATCTCTGAATCCGAATTGAATCAGGAGACCCATTAATTTCTTCTAATCAAATTAGAAGCTTCCAATCTGATTCAGAGAGATTCAGAGAGATTTGACGATTTGGCCATAGACACAGCTTTATAGGTTTTTTATATGTACCTCAAGGTACCAGGCATGGCTTGTGAACACTGAGATGGTGGAGAAGATGGAGTGCCCCACAGGAACGCGCAGGGGGGTGATCCCCCACATACTCAGGGGCAGACCCAGAAGTGGACCAGAAGTAGTTCCAGTCCACTTCCAGGTCCACCATTGAGTGCGCGGGGGACACCCCCATGCTCCCGTGGGATGCTCCATCTGCCCCACCATCTCAGCATTCACAAGCTGTGCCTGGTACCTCGAGGTACATAGAAAAAACATAAAACTGTGTCTATGGCCGAATGGCTGATTCTCCAAATCAGAATCAAATCTTCAGATTCAGCTGAATCAAATTGGGACAGTGATCTGAATCAGCAAATTGAATCATTGTCCCCCGAACCAGGCCAAATCCGAATCGAATACTGCTCACTTCACACACCCCTAATATCCATTCATGTTTATCTGAACCAGTTTCGGCCATTTTGAAGGTGGTTTATGCATACTGAACTTCTGTTGTGTTACACATTTGAACCGGTTTCCAATCACTTATAACAGTTTATGTATACTTTCTGTCCCTCGCCTATATGACCAGGGTCTCATGAAACCACCATATTCTGCAATCAGCTTTCATGCCTACCAGTAATTTCTGGCTGTTATATTGACACCCTGGGTCAATTTAAGAGCATCCAGTCACAAAGAAGGCCCAATATAATAGTACAAACCTAGTGTAAAACACCTTCAAGGTGCCTCAACACTCCTCAGACAGTGCCAACATTGGGAGAAAAGAATTGACTGATGAATTAAAGTATAAATATGCTCTAGTACACAGTAAACAGAGGAGTGATTACAGTGCAAATATATCAGTGGAGACAAAAAGGTGCCTATTGGATACTGTTTAGAATGCACATGCTACTGAACGTGGTAAGTGTGGGGGAGAGAAAGCACATGGCTTAGGTATGATGAACAGCTGAGATGAAGAAAGGCAGGGCAGTCAGCCAGGGAATGGCAAATGGTATACAATCCATCTATAGTTAGAAATGATTACTCCCTGCTGCTGGTACCACTTCTTTACACGGCTGCCCATACCTGATAGCGTGACAAGTACAAAGGGAAGTTTGTGCTGGCAATTTAATAAGGCCCATTTTAGATGGCAAGCAGAGCTATGTGAAAGGGCTCATGTGTATTAGAGAACAGTCACATTTTTGCCTTTGTGTAAAAGAAAAATCAATTTGTGCCCATTCTTGTTTGTGAATTAACCATTTAATAACAAGGAAAAGAAATGATGCAAGTGTTAAAAACAAGTAAAAAAGGAAAGAAAATAGAAATAATTTAGAAATAAAACAAATTGTTCCTCATATTGTATCTGTCCACTTTTTATTTTGTTTTATTGAGTCTATTTAGATTCTGGAGGACAGACATTTTCCTTACATTTCTATCAATAGTGTTAAAAGTTAAGTAAATGGAAAAACAAACAAAACAAAACAAATCCTGAAAACACAACTGCCACAAACCAACCATTGGAAAAAAAATTAGAACTATCTGTTTTCCAAATCCAGTGAATTTTTATGAATGTTGGGAAGGAGGGCAGATAGGAGGGCTGAGAGATATTTTTTAATTGTTATGTTTTTTCACTCATGTTTTTTATTGTAGGTATAATAGTAAAGCACAAGCAGGGCTACTGAAAAGTATTTATATTATTACCTATCTGTACTGCTATAGTATCTGATGTTTTATTTAGGGAAAATTATGCTCCCTCAGAGCCAATACTCAGAACGTAGCAATGACTCGTCTCAGGATTCTGGCTTTTTTAATGAAACTCTTTCAAACCCTGATTTCAAATTACAGCTAACTTCTATCTACACCCAGTTTTTAAAGCATACTCATTAGACTGGACATAGTCTTTCTCACTTACCAGTCACAGGCCAAGTAGCTCATATTTTCACCACTGTCTCTCAGTTTGCTTTCTAATAAGAACCTTCCACCTCAACCTGGTTTTTAAACAGTGCATTTGCACAGTGAGCTCCTACTTACTGCTGGAGAGTCTGGAATGCCTGCAGCAAGTCCTTGAACCTCTACCTTAGGTGTTATGCCAGCATTCCTTTTTTAAAGAAAAAAATGGATCAAGATGAAGCTACTACAAGTATGGACCAGAAACAAAGGTTCAGAGATGATGTAGTCAGTTTGAGATTTATCAAAGAAATGTATCATTTAATATAGAATCCTTGAAATCAAATTTCCTGTTTTAATTCTCATATTAAAATTATGCCCCCCAAATCTTCTGTGGGAAATTGGCAGCATGTGCCTGAATCACCCTATGCTGCTAACAGGGATTGATATTGCTAGGTTTAATACCCATTCTATTCTACTGTAACCCCCTCAGCACTATAAATTTGGAGCACTGTCCAGAATTGTATTAAGGATGGGTAGGATCAATCGCCTTAGATTCTCTCTCTTGCCCATTAGCTGTCATCACCAACATATACTTTACAACCCATTTCAAATCATCTGCGGAGTCAATCCACTGAGTTTGGGGCCTGTCAGTGGGTCAAATTCAGACAAATACTTAACTATTTGAATTCAGACAAATACTTAAGCCTGTAAAAAAACCCCCAACACACAGGACCTCTAACAAGTAGTTCCAAATAGTATAGTCTGCAGGCTACGCAATATAGCATTCTGTATAGCTCCTTCATACAGTCACACTGTACTTCACAGACTCCGCGTTAGAATTTTAGCAGAAAGAGAGAAATGAAATGGCATAATATAAGCAAGCTAGTAAAATGTTATCAGATGAGAGAGTGGGGTCAATAAGAAAGATCTAGCAAGGCTGTGCTACTGCAGTACTTTGGACTACTCCTGTATGATATAGTATTGTTTTGCAAAGGAGGGATGTGTGAAGCCTATTGGAAAAAAAAATCAGGAAAAGATCAATGCCTGACTGAGTTATTTTATTAAATTCCCCCTGGATTTAGTCTGAGACTTAAGGCATGATACGATCATAGAAGATTGCCTTGGGTTATTCCACTCTGAAGTTGTCCATATATCTGACATTGGTCATGACATATCTAATTTGAATGGGAAGTTCAGATTTAATGGTTGAATTCAAGTGAAGCAGGGAGGTATATAACCAAGCCAGGGACTTTTGTCCATGACTGTTGCAGCCAACATCTTCATGGGGCATTATTAGAGCTTCCATAACCTCAGAAGAACCCTGACAATATAAGAACTGTGGATACAGGTTGGAGGTAGCAAACAAGTAATAGGATCCAGGCTGATCCAGGAGGAGATCCTAATAAGTTTGTGCTCTTTAGAAGTGTAGAAGTGCAATCCTGGACACACTGAATTCAATGGAAGTACTGAGTTTGGTAGAGCCAATATTTCATCCTAGATGTATTATCTTAAAAAAAAAATCAGTTGTGATATTTACATTGTATAACTAAATTCCCACTGCAATTTGATCACAAGATGTTTCTTTCCTCCTGAACCTGAATTCTTGTATTATGCTTTGCTTTAAAATGGCTACTGAAGTCTACTCTGAGTTTAGATACATTTCACCAACATCTAGCTGCTTCTGAAAATCACACTATCTGCATCTTTAGGCAAATAAATACCTAAAAATTGGCCCTGTGTCCTAGATGAGTGTAGTAACCACTAGGTTGCTATAGTAAAGGAAACCACTCTGCCTTTTCTCACAACCTTTCCTGAAGAGGAAGCACAACCCCTGTTTTTCAAATTATAGTTACTGGCATCAATTTTGAAAACAGATTTTGGGTTCTGAAGCCTGAGTGGAGTGAAAAACCTTAGTTCAGCCTTAGCAGCCTTAGTTCAGGCACCAAGGCTCAAGAGAAACCAGATTTCAAATACTTTATTAGGCTTAGTAATTGCTATTGGCTAACTCTAAGTCAGTGGTCTCCAACCTTTTTATGAAGATCACTTTTTGGTGCCCCAGGATCTACCCCCCCCACACACTCATCCCACCCCCTGGCCCACCCCCTGGCCTGGCCCCCTCCCCTCCTGCCTCCCGGAGAAGCTGCCTGGGCTCTGACCCTACTCACCCAGCTCAGCCTAGGCAGATGGGGCATGGCTCAGCCCATCCACATGCGTCCTGCTGCTTTCAATCGTGGAGCCTCTAACAGACTGAGATTGACTGTCAGAGTCTGCACGATTGGTGGTTGGTGACCACTGCTCTAAGTAGTTCACTTCTCAGCATGCACAGTTGTTAGATGACTCTCCTGAGATGCTGATCTCTGTCAATGCACCCTGTACTGAAGAGCAGGAGGCTAGAATTTAGGCATTGCAGCACTTAAACCCTAGACTAGATCTGGTCTATAGATTCCTAAATCACTTTTGAAAGCTTTTGAAAAGTTGATCTTTTGTAAAACTCATATTAAATTACAATGAAAAAAGATGTATTTTGCTTAATAGACAATTTGCAATCAGAACAGATCTGTGCAATGGATTAGTTCTCAATACATGATTTTTTTCCATACTGCATACCAGAGGAAACAAAACTAATCCTCAAAGGCAAAACATCTTTTTGCATTTGGCCTTCCCACAGTAAAGAGTGTGAAGAAAGTTGTAACAGTCAAATTTCCGCAAAGACAAAGAGCAATCCCACAAACTTTCAGAGGCACGCACACTTGAAGTAATAACCACTATTAGAGTAGTGCGCAAAGTTCTTTACTTCCCAATTTTTTTCTGTCCTAAAATTCCTATACTGGCACCAAAATTGTATGACACTTGGTGTGTTATACATATCTAAAGAGAACAGAATATTTCTTCTGCTGTTCAGTCACCGAGAAATTCTCAGAAATACTTTGATGAACTCAAAAAAATTTACAAGGCTTATTTTTATTAGTAACATTTTCACCTATGAAAAAGTGCCCTCTGCTAGCTCCAAATGAGAACAGATATGCGGTGAAAGTGACTTTCACATCACCTTCTTTTAAGATAAAATTGTTGCATTGCAGTAGAGCTTGTGTTGGCTGAGTTTGGACTTACAACATGAAGCAGTGTTTCTGAAGGCATTGTGCCACAGGCAGGCACAATGCAAAGCAACTATAGCACATGGTAAAGTAGCTATGCCACGCTGGAAGAGATGGAAGTCTCTCCCGGTGAGGACAGAAGCACTAAAGAGATTTAGGGATGTGGCCCTGGCCCTTGCCCAGCCTCCCACTTTGTAGAAGCAACTTCTCTGCATCAACTGATTGAGAAGTCTTTACAGTCCCAGAATACATTGTGCCCAGTTCTTGCCCAAGGCTGGTTCACACTACACCCTATCCTCTCCACCATTTCTTCCCTCATCTTAACTTCTTCTATTTAGTGTAACGCCTTCTACCTAAACATAACCCCAAAAATCATGCTGCTAACATAGTGATTGCTGTTATCACACCATTCATCCAGCTTATATGTTTCCACAACTTTTATTAATGTCTTGTCTATGTAAACTGTAAGCTCTTTAACATAGGGGCTAATACTCTGTATCCATACATTGTTTAGGACAATAGGGCTTATTTTTGGTTCCCTTTAAGCATTACCATAACATACATGATTAATAATAAAGGCTGGGGAGGTGGAAGGAAGATTTCTTGCACTTTTCTCCACCTTCCATCACACTGAAACTCAAGGAACAGACACTATCTGGACATTAATTTTTCACCTGTCAAGTTGCAGTTCCTTACTATGAGGATTATATTGGTATGACTTTCTCAAGTGTTACTGGGAGGTATGTACAGTAACATTAATTTGAGAGGCACTTATGGTGATATATTGATATATACCTGGTCATTTAGATCATCTTCTCATTCCACATGATTCATCAGGAGGGAATTAGGGTAAAAGTGTGCTAATGTAATAGTGCATTTTTCGAAAGAACATTCATTGTCTTCACCTTGAGCATTAAAACTGGATAAAGTTTTGAAGAAAACAATAGGAAAGCTTTCTTTAAAATCTTGCTGAGGGGGAAAAATAGACTTTCTCTATAGCATACTGCAGTTCTGACTTATCAAATGTAAGGTGTTTGTTAGATGCAACAGGTTCCTTCCAACGAAGCAGTGTTCTTACATTCCTCACACCCCCTGTAGGCTTTGAAATCAGTGTTCAAAGTGGACTTTCTGAATTCATGAAAACCCACAGGTCTATAATACATCCCTAATGGAAGTCAAACATGACACCCTAGAGATAAAACACAGTGGCCTTACCCTCTGTTCACAGTAGGTGTCTGTGTATAATAAATATTTTATTTTACTACAAAAACAAATAACTAAACATACCCCCTGTGTTTGTTCTGAACTCTACAGTAGCTTTTGTGAGTTTACTATATTTCAAAGCTGAGTTAGGAAACCACAAAGTCATGTCAGTTATATTGCATGCTTCCACAATAGAGAACCAAAGCAGCTTTCATTTTGTATAAACCATGTGTTATACTGATGCTGGCTCTTCTCCTTCTAATAAAGGCCCATTGGCATTCCCAAGAGAAATCCCAATATTTCTGGGGGGACTGATAGTGCCTCAGACAGGGCCCAATCTAGGAACAGTTCATTGTTAAAATCTGTTGGCTTGGCATTTTGAAAGTTGAAGGACTTGATTCTTCTCTTGCTACATTTAAGCATACGCCCAGTCTTTTGAAGAAAAAGGGGATAACCTGCTTGAAGGGAAGCACATACTTATAACACTTTTATTTGGGATCTACAAAGGGGTAGTATAGAAGCTTTGGGGTTTCCAGAAGTTATTTTACTTTCACATAGAATTCATAGAAGAGCTTTATTATGGTATGTACAATTTTACAGGCCTTAATTCACAGTACTAGCTCTTTTTGGGGAGGACAGGTGTTACTAAGGTTGAAAAGTGGTTACTGCTTACGCAGAAAGCCTTTTTCAGGAGATTTGTTAAACTCTTATCCTGCAGCCATGGAGAACCCCATGAACTTCATTCAGCCTCTAAGAAGATGGACCTTTAAGCTCACAGAGTGCTACTGATCTCCCTGAGAAGTCATAGAGGGCCTAAATGTATCAGACTGCAGTATCTGGGCTTCAGTATGTAGATTAAAAATAAAGGTGGTTTGAGCCCCAATGCTTCCTCATTATACATGTTCACTAAGTGATATTGTGCACTAAGTGACTTATGCAGCTCTCCTGGGTTCAGTGAGGTTGAATCCGACTCATCTGCTTCCTCTAGCTACAGATTACAGCTGTGGTATCGTTGGAGTTCAGACCTATCACAAAAGCAATCGTGCTCCTACGTTTGAAAGATGGCTTGAGACATAGCAGTGCAATTCACCTAGTCTCTTAGCATCTCAGGCACTCTGACACTTTTCCATCAAATGCCTAATGTCTGCTAATGACAGAACAGTGACAGTTCTATTGAAATTGTGTCATGTTACAAGACATCACTCTTATTTTGAGGGCAGTATCTAACCACCCACTTTTAAATCTTAAAAAAGGAAAATGATAAAGAAGGAAACAGAGGGAAGCTATAATATATACCATTTCTGATTACTGAGCTCTGTCAGTTTCAAATGTTATAACTTCATATTTTATAACTTCACTGGGCTAATTTTTCATCTGGTGTAAACTGACATCATTCCATGGACTTCAATGAAGCTATGCTGATTTACATACTCTGTAGATCTGTTCCATTGATTTCAAATACATTATATTGGGAAAAGAAAAGAGGAATGCATTTGTGAATCAAGATCATGAAGTATGTGTCCAAGCCCAAACTGTTAGGATATTCAGAAGTAGAATTTCTTATTTTATTGCTCTCTCATGCTACTAGGTATCAGAAATGTCTACTTTTCTAAAGTACCAGACAGAGTGTAGCATTACCTAGGCACAATAATAAGAGCTTCAGACATTGTAAAACCTAAACTTTGACTTGTGGGTTGAAATCAGACATTTAATGTTATTTTAACATGGTATTTGGTGTGTGCTTTTATATGTTTCAGTGACTTATATCATCATTCTTATTGCACTAAAATTTACATGTCCTTTTTCTTAAATAATATTCTTGTGTAAATTTTTTTGTAAGCTCTAGGTTTATTTTATGACCCATAAACTTAGACAATATATTAAAATCTTGGAAGAATTTAACATCAGTAGCAGATTATCTTTTTTTTAAAACCCTCATTTCTCTGTGTTATAGAGACATAGGCATATCAAGTATGTTAAAAGGTTTAATAGCTGTTAGTAAATTTTACTGCAACTGTCAATAACTTCATAATATATTGGGCCAGTTAATAGGTCAACAGAACATATTTATATCTTGCTATAAACTGTTTACCCAAGAACAAACTAATTTCTAATGATAATGAAACAAAGTCAATAAACATTAATTTTAGCATTTCCCACTTCCCCTCCCAACTTAAACAGTTTTAACATCTGCTGTAAATGTTGACTAGCCAGCATTAAAAACAACATACTGTTTTCTTGGGCTCTAAGCAAAAAATTTGCTATAACAGTGAGGTAATGATCACCGGGTTCAATAAATACAGGTATATAATAAATGAGAAGAACAACACATTTTAATCTGTGGAGCAATACACCACATCTGCAGATCCTTTGTCTGTCTGTTTGACTCGAACTAGCATTCCATAACTGAGGGCCTGTTTCCCAATTCCCAACTCTTCTAAATTAGGGAGTGTCTCTAAATTATGACTTCTATTGCTACAAATGACATGAGTTTACACAGACTTGGTAGAAAAGATGTACTGTTTTTACAATTTTAAATAGAATTTAGTAGTATGCCTAAAAAATCTTCTTCTGCTTAGCTGCACAATTATAAGCAAAATACACATCTGGACATTTTTGTAAAAATATAATACAGCATATCTCTTTTTCTATCGTTATCACATTTTTAGTGAGCTTAAACCTAGAACATGCTCAATGCCCAATTATGCTACAAGCTAAGGTATCTAAATGACAGACAGATTGGAAAGTGCCAATCACCACTAGTATTCAAGGATCTGATTGCTCCCATGAAAATCAATGATAGAAGTCATTAGCATTGCTGCTGCAGATTTTGGCCCTATACTCAAGAATATCAGAAGACAGTTGGCTCCTTGCAGGACTGGGATCCAAAGCATTGGCTGACTGGGAAATGTCGTGGCTTCTATTGGGCCTGATTCTAATAATTTTACTCACTTACTGAGCAGCAAATTACTTCATTAGTAGCCCCATAAAGTCAATAGAATTCCTTCATATATGAACTAGTTCTCAGTTGGAGCAGGTTTGTACAAATCTGGCCATAGAGTTAAGTGATCCAGAATCAGACCCTCAGCCCCATTTTCCAAGAAGTGGGATTCATGTGCAAACTTTCTCCCCCTTGATCCTATGCCCCTCAATACAAGTGTACACAGGACTGAAGACAGGCAGGTCTCTCACTGTAGTTTCATGTTACAAAACCAAAGAGCTGCACCCAATTAATTTTTTATATTTAATATTAGGTTTTATTAATCTAGTATTTTATTAATAGAATTTTTAAATATTTAATGCCAAATTTTTATATGTAATACTAAGTCTTATTAATCTAGTAAATTTTATTAATAGAATTTTTGTAACTTTTTCTTTTTTTTTCCATTTTTTTTATACTTTCAGATTAATTACATAATTTAAAAATATTGTGGTGCCAGACTGAGAAAATGGTAATGCATCCCTTGCAATGAACAGGACAGTGGGGAGGAGAGCTTTTTATCCCTTTTTCCTTCCTCTCCCATTAGTATTTTTCATCCTTCTTTCTCCTGCTCTTCCTCTTACTGCAGCATCTGCAGTCAGATTTGAAGTTCAGCAGCCCTAATTCCCCTTCTAATGGAGCCTAATTATTCTGTGTTTGTGTGCTGAGCATGGCTTCCATGGTAGGTGACCCCACCATTAAGAAACTCCTCTTCAGCTACATATGCCTTCCCTATCTTATGGGATGCTATTCTATGTATTAACTGATTTTTTCCCTTTCCAAATTAGTAACACAGTCACATAGCAAATTGGAATATGCATGTAGTTTCAACACTGATATGGTATTGCCTTCTCCTCTTGCTGACACTTTTGATGTTGTTCCCTTTCATCGTCGTCATCGTCCTGCTCCTACAGCAGACTTAACATCTAAGGCCTTATACAGGGCATAATTAGAAGCTGCAGGACCCAGACGTTAAGGTTAGGATCCTATTTTTCAAACAGCAGCCTCTGGAATTATGGCTGGCTCCTTGGCTATAGCTGTGTGGATAGTGCCATTACTTATGCTAGCAGCTATGGAGCTGCCTCTAGGCTATCTTGGAATTAACCTCCTAATAGGTTGGTTTTGGCTACTTAGTAACCATTGGGCCAGATTCTTCGACCGTACTAAGACCACTCTGCACCTTGCAAGGCCACCTCTGGATGTTTTAAGGCCGAGAAAATATTGCCCTGAGCAGGGGGAATCTCTCTCTCTCTTTCTCTCTCTCTCTCTCTCCCAGGTTAGAATTTCTTGAGCTGATTACCCCCAGCATGGGAATAGCAGGAAGGGGTAGCATACAGTGAAGGAGGAAGTATAATAGAGGCACTTCTGGGACAGAGAGAGAAAAAGAGACAGGGAAAGAGACTGCCACATCCAGGTCTCCACTGGGTCAGATATCCTAAGGCAGAAGTGTACGTGAGAGCTGGACAGGAGCAGCACTAATTTGTACCCCAACAAATACAAATAGCTCCCGATCAAGGAATAGCAACAAGGTCTTTATGCTTCTCCAACTCTGGTCAGAGTAGAGAACAGAGTCCCAATGTCTTTTGGCTACTCCCTGACAACAGGGAAAGGGAATTTGCGTACACTTTCAAGGTCGTGAATGAGGTCAAGCACACTTTCTATGTTGCATTCATGTGCAAAAGTTTTTGTGCTGTATTGTATTCAGGAGCCTCTGAGTATAACAGCGACATGCATATCCCATCCTGGTATGCATTCTGTTTATAAACTTCTGAGCTTCTATGCTGTGCAATAAAACCAGGCAGTTTTCAGTTCACTGTTGCATAAGAGGCGTCTTAATATCCAAGGCCCTTAAATGAGAATTAACACTAGTCTTGGAAAAGTGCTGAACAAACAGGATTTATTGTGACTGCTGTAGCATAGCTGCCTGATCAAATTGTATTTGGTTTTAGAAATCGTATATGAAAAGTAAACTTCCTTCATAAAAAAGATAACTGTATATAGTACCACAAGACATACTATTGTGTCAGGTTGGATAGGAGCTTGTAAAGGTCGGAGTCAGCACAGTTGGAAAAACCCGTGCCCAAAACTAAATATGCTCTCAAGACTCCAAGGAAAGTTCAGGCAATCCTTAGGAATGGATTTCTTCTTAGACTCTCACCTTTCTCTCTTTTTTTCCTGCTACAAAAGCACATTTTGGGGCGCTATATGAATCCAGAGATTCTTCACCAGCACAATTTTAATTCGGCATGCCTCAGTTTCTCTCCATATGTAGGATAGAAATAGCAATAGCCAATTACTTCATAAGGTACGTATAAAAGTTTAATTAATTCACATTTTAAAAAGCATTTCAGGCTCTTTAGAAGGAGGCCACTATCAAACCATAACATATAAGTACAAATACTTTTATACATTATTAAATTGACTTGAGGACTCCTTACATAGTCTGTTCTACTGTGTATTTACATGCTGTGGGAAGTAGTGATTTCCCCTCTGCTCTGGTTATGTTAGCAGCTATTGGTGGCACTGAGCGATTCCTTTTCCCTCACAGTATGGGATATATTAAGAGAATGAGCTGAGCAGTTCTCAGTGGCTCACTCAGGCTTTGGGATTGTCTATACTACACAGCTCCTGCTGCTGTAATGGAAGCATGGCCATTTTATCTGAGATCTTTGGTGTAGATGCAGCACATAATGACATTAATTTTGCTGCTGGCTTAAACATTACTACCCCCCCAAACTGCACCCACACCAGTGGTTTTGCTAGCATAGCTATGTCACCTGTGGGGGGGAGGGAGGGCTTGTCATTTTTCCTACCTGATTTAGCTGTCAGCAAAATTTTGTAGTGTAAACTAAGCCTTTGTGTCATAAGGGTTCTGCCACAGATACTGTTAATACTCTGCATTTTCATATCCTGTGTCAAAGGGTTTGAGCAATTTCATAATCTGTGACCATCTATAATCTGTTTAACAAATAGCTGCTTGACAGAGTGATGTGACTATTGACACAATTGCCTGAGACTCTTGCTTTTATATTTTTATATAAAAGCAATGCTCACAAATGCTCTTAGCAGGAAATGAAGATGAAAAAAATGTGTTTACTCACATGTTAACATGTTATAAAACAACATGCTCTTGAAACCAGAGGCTAATATTTCACCCCAATATTACTCCATTGAACTTCAGTGCTGATGGGGTCTCAGGCAGAGTATGTTTTTTTGTTTGTTTTTGGTTTTTTTAAACAATGCCATATTTTGCCAAATAGACAGTCAGTGTGTTAAAGCAGCAGCATCAGATGGGTGTTAGCTTTGAATTTCCTTGCTTTTGTCAGGCTCGTTATTACAGTCTGAATGTTATTAAAATGCTGCTCTTTGTCTGTTAATAATCATTTCATTTCTGTCTCTGCCACGTGGACTTTAAAACACTGTGAAATGTTTGTTTTTTTTGTAGCTACATTTTTTTTTCAAGTTCATTGATCAAACATTTGTACATTTTAATGTTATAAATAATTGAAGAGCCTTCATTTTTCAATGTTAAAATTAAGTTTTCTGTTCTGCCTTTTAAAACTAGAACAAGGGAAGTGTAATTTAAGCCATAAAAGGCAGCAAAATAATATATGAAACTTTCTCTAACCCTTCCTCTGTGAGATTCTCCTCATTTTACTTTGATTATCATGAAGAATAAAGCATGAACATCAGCCCTTGACAAAAACCTTCAGTAGGTTACTAGCCAGAGGAATGCACCTATTTTCTGCCAACCCTTGAAGTTTAGAATGGATGTAAAGAAAATGTTTGAAGCTACCAGCAGGTTTACATGCAAAGCAGTTTGGGGAAGTGAAACCGAGCCAGGGAGATCCAGAGTTCACAACCGTCTGAGACTGGAGGCAGCTCAACACAGAGATGAGACCTATCTTTCCTTCTTGGTGCAGGTCTCAGAAGGGAAATGAATGTAGTTCTGCTTTGTTAGGGGTGGACAGGATTTAGGAGCTCTATTCCTCAAACAAAATGGATCCGGCTTTGCAGGGGCTTCTTGGTTGCCACTGCACAGAATTGATTTGAACGGAGTGGTACCCTGCACTGGACAGATACAGTCAATGATTTCCCTAGAGCATATGAAAATAGGGAGGTCCTGATTAACTCAGCATTTGCTGCACAATATAAAACTAGCATGCACTGCACAGATATGACTGAATGAGGTGGTCCAGTGGTTAGCAATACCGCTGGATCGCCCTGTCCCACGAAAGCAGTGAAACTAAATTAGATACTCACCTGCAACCATATTAACATAAGGATGGTAGAAATGGGATACCTCTGAATCTGTGTCCACAGTTCAGATTAAAGTGGATCCAAAACCAGAAAGATGTGTATTTTGGATTTGGTTCAAATGGAATTCAGTGTTGGAAAACTTGCAGAAGTCAGCTAATACTGGACCCCTCTAGGGCTACATTTGTGTGACAGTTTGGCAATGTCTTGAGTCTTCATCTGAAATACTGGATCTCATGCTATATGTGGACCCAAGGGTTGCCTTCTTGAGATGACCATTGCCAGTCTTTTCATATGCACCAACTTTGGATCAGCTGTTGAAATGAAACAGACTCACTGTGTTGAGCAAACTTCATTTCAGGTTTTTGGATGACTCTCACAAGCAACTGCTTATAAACAAAACTTAGCAGAACACATTTAAACATCTTTGGTTGAGAAACTGAGCTACAAATTTCATTAGAATACTTTCCCAAAAGGGATTTCTGGTACTTCCTAGCTCAGATGGAGCTAAACATACTGTATAAAATAGCAAAATAAAAATCCTGATTTAAATTAATGCTACCAATAGACACAGGCTCTAGACTGCCTCCTGCTGCCTCTCACACACAAGCTTCATGCAAAGAGGGTTTTATTGTGCATCTTCTATGTATGTCTATTCAGCATAAAAAAAATCACGGAGGTAAAGTTCCATGAGAGGTATGATGAAAACTATGAATCTTCACATTGAAAGATGCAAACCATGAAGCCTGGATGTTTCTCTTTCTTTCAACTATTGTTTCACCCACCATGAAATTTTATGAAAATTGTGTTGAGTGAAATGGAAATTTACTGAAAATACTAAAAACAGTGTTGATGGAGAAGCTACCCCCAATTGATTACTCTGCCTGCCTGGGTTCATCTCAAAGCAAGCATTCCCAGAACTCTGGCGATGCCAAGTCTGAGTATCTGAATGTATAGTCAACACTCCACCCCTCCACAGCAGTGGAAGAAAAATCATTAAAGTTAATACACCAGTAAATTAAGATTGGCCTGAACTGCAAAGTTTGGAGCTGTGTTCAGATGCAAGTTTGGGGGAGGTGTGACTCAGGCATGTACTAATTAAATCACATTATCTCCAAATTTCATTTAATTGGATTTTTGGGTCCAGTGTGAAGTACAAATATAATGCTGCTGCTGATGATGAAGTGAAACTATGCTTACTATCACTTTAACAGTAGGCAACATATCATGGGATGTCACTAAGGTAACTTTTTTGTCCCCTCCCACCTTTTTTTTTTCTTTCATAGCAGCACAGGTTCATCCGTGATACCATCTGCATGTCTTCAACAGAGAATTTTAACACGTAAGGTTCTCTCTCTCATTTTTTTTCTATGAACAGGAATGAAGCAACAGGACTGCACTAGATTTACCATAACTTCAGTCGATTGGGGAAACCAAGGCTGAATTAGTGGTTGGGACGTTCAATTTAAAAAGAAAAGAGAAGAAAAAGAGAGAGAGCCACAACCAATTATACAGTTCTATTCTGAAGAATGCCCAGTTATTGCCACTATCTCAGAGCCATTTCAGATGAAAATATGATGCCATATTTAATAGTCAGTGGAAAAAAATCAAGGAAAAATAGGTTTAAGAAATCTAAAAGGTATGTATGTGTGCAACTTGCTCTTACCAAAATCCTTGGTTGCTTAGGACTTATAAATCCCACTGTTTCATTTTCTCTGTAAAGAAATACGTTTTAAACTATGAAATGTGTATATCATAGAATCATAGAAAATTAGGGTTGGAAGGGACCTCAGGAGGTCATCTAGTCCAACTCCCTGCTCAAAGCAGGACCATCCCCATCTAAATCAGCCCAGCCAAAACTTAGTCCAGCCAGGTCTTAAAAACCTCCAAGGATGGAGAGTCCACAACCTCTCTGGTAACCTGTTCCAGTGTTTTACTACCTTCCTAGTGAGAAAAGTCTTCCTAATATCTAACCTAAACTTCCCTTGCTGCAACTTGAAACCGTTGCTCCTTGTTCTGTCATCTGTCACCACAGAGAACAGACTAGCTCCATCCTCTTTTGAACCACCCTTCAGTAAGTTGAAGGCTGCTTTTAAATCCTCTCTCAGTTGTCTCTTCTCTAGACTAAATAAGACCAGTTCCCTCAGCCTCTCCTCATAAGTCATGTGTGCCCCAGCCCCCTCATTTTCATTGCCCTCTGCTGTACTCTTTTCAATTTGTCCACATCCTTTCTGTAGCAGGGGGCCCAAAACTGAAGACAGTAAGCCAAATATGGCCCCACCAATGCTGCATAGAGGGGAAAAATCACTTCCTTTGACCTGCTGGCAACACTCCTGTCAATGCAGCCCAGTATGCCATTCACCTTCTTCACAACAAGGGCACACTCTTGGCTCATATTCAGCTTATTATCCACTGTAACCCCCAGGTCCTCTTCTGCACAGCTGCTGCCCAACCAATCGGCCCCCAGCCTGTACTGGTGCATGGGATTGTTCCATCCTAAGTGCAGGACTTTGCACTTGTCCTTGCTGAACCTCATGGCTGCATCCAGACAAGTGTGGCCGTGAGGTATGTGGTGCTGCAAACACATCTGTGATGCCACATACCGCACATTCAGATGTTCTCTGCGCTGCAAGGGAGTGCTGCCCATGCGTGCACTGCTCTGTTTTTTTTCCCATGGGTACCAGAAGTCAAAAAAACCCACAGAAAAAAGGTGGAGCAGCACATGCATGAGCAGCACGTGCTGCTCAAAAGTGGAGCCGTACCACACAGAGCCACGCTGCAGCTGCCAACCAGGCTCTGTGTGGCAGAATTGCCACTGCTGCAGCCCCAGGGGGCCTGCAAGACCCCAGGCAAGGCTGGCATGGGCATTTCCCAGGGACAAGTAGCAGCAGTACAAGGTGTCCCACCACTACTTATTCCCAGGGAACCAAACATCCATACTTGTGCAGATGCACCCATGAGATTTCTTTTGGCCCAGTCCTCCAATTTGTCTAGGTTACTCTGAATCTTAGCCCTACCCTCCAGCCTATCTACTACTCCACCCAGCTTGATGTCACCTGCAAAGTTGCTCAAGGTGCACTCTATGCCATCTTCCAGGTTGTTGATGAAGATATTGAACAAAACCAGCCCCAGGACCAACCCCTGGGGCACTCCACTTGATACTGGCTGCCAACTAGACATTGAGGCATTGATTACTACCCTCTGAATCCTATCCTCTCTGCCCAGTGCTGCAGCCAGTTTTCTATCCATCATAGCATAGCTATAGCATATGTTATCCTGGCTACGCTCCTGTCTTGTCATGAACATTGCTCCTCATTCACAGGAATCCTAATGGAGGACAGTGAGAATATACTAGGGAAGAACACATAGTAGGATTGGGGCCTCATTGGGCCTTGGCTTATTATCCAGTAATTGCCCAAGAACCAGAATGCAGAGTGAAATCTTCTGCAATTATTTTTGATGAGGAAAGAGTTCCTTAAATAATGCTCCCCTCTCTGACAAGAATTTGAGCCACTACACCAAGTTTCAATCATCTCCACAACCTTCCAAGTTTCAGTCCATCTAAAATTTCCCCTTTGCATCTCAGCACCGAGATACAGATTGGCAGGACTGGATTGAGACATATACAAGCAGTACAGCATACTAAATTACTCTTTTCCTCAGCACAATGGCTGTTAGACTACATTATTATCGGACTGGGGAAAAATGTTGCTTCTACATTTAGAAGTGCCTGAACTTTTTCAAATTGGCTTGGTTCATCTGTGAGCAGTTTGGATGCTGATATTCACTTATTTTATTCTTCACCAAACATGTAGAACCTCTGACAACCATTTGTTTAAATTACTTACACAACTTGCCGTTTTAATCTTTTCTCCCTATTAATCTGTGACAAGCCATGAAATTTAATATTTTTTACCATGACTAATGTATGAAATTTGTTAGCTTTGTCTGTAATTTACAGAGTGCCTTGAATAATTGAGCCTTTAAGTTTAAAGGCTTATATTTTGTTATTGTAGCCGGGCTTGCTTTTAATGATTTAAGGCAACATGTTCCTTAGTGAGGGGTGCCTATAGAAAATATAGCTGATTTCCACCCCTGCTCTGTTCCCTGTATGTGCACCAAAATATCTATATATAAAAAGAAGAGGAGGGAAAAAAGGGGAAGAAATATGAAAATAGCATAAAAAACAAACTCATCTTCATTGTCCATGTATATGTACCACTTTCTGTACTCACAGTTTAATCTTCATCCTTGTGGTGTTTTCTTTACCTTAAATTGTCAAAACTTAAAGCATGGATCTTTTTACTTTGTGATCCACTATTTCTGCTTATGGCTCCATAGGAATAATAATTTTAAAAATCTTCAATTAAAGAGGCATCCATCTCTACCTTGTCACAAAGGACTCCACCTAATGTTAATGATGAGCAATAACTAACATAAATTTGATCTGTTGTATGAGTACTTACTCACATATTCATGTACATATGTGCTTACCATAAAGGAATGTGCATAGGAAATGGTGTAGCAACAGAATAAACCAGGACTGGGGTAAGAGTTCAGCAGTACAGGAATCTTACAAGCCGTTCTCCCTAAACTTTGCAGCGTTGAGAGCTTTGCAAGATTTGCATCCTTCATAAGATTTCTGCTACCGCAGACTGCCCACTGACAAAACCATAGATACAAGCTCAAAACCTATAACTACAATGAAAAGGTAAATGGAGAGGTTGAATACAGAGATTCTGGTTTGAGCCTATCTTCAGATACACACATACATGCACTATTCTGTAGATCGCTGACATATACAGAGATAGTAAGGATTTAAAGATCTTTTTCCAATAACAGATATTTAACCATCTGCTTAAACATACATATCAGTGTCCACCCTAAAACACCTGACAGTTTACCTGAATTTTTTTTGGCAAATTAGACACACACAGGCTTGTACTAAAGGGATGATGGAACCAGTTCAGAGAAAACAAGTAACCTTCTGATTTTGCCAAAATTAGACTAAAAAGGGAATTGGTTAGTATTTAAAATTGTAGTTTCATTTCTAATCCCAGTTTTTGTAGAGTAAACTGAAGCCAATCCAGAAAACAGATTTGCCAGAGCTTCAGAGCTGACAAGGTATTATCAGACCGTCATCTTACCAGGTGGGTTCTAGCATTTCTCAGGTGATGAGCCCATACTTTTTGCTTCCATATGAGAGACAGTGCATCCTGTGATGTATAGCAATCACCTGGGGGAAAGGAGGCCAAGAGAACACAGACTAGAATGAAGCAGACCTCCAAGTGACCACCATTGTGTAACATGAGCCAATGCACAACACAGCAACCAGTTCCAAGTGGCTTTTCCAAGTGCATCCTAAAAATATAGTTTCCAACCTCGCTTCACTGCTGGGAAAATAGCATTAGTGAGACAAAATAGATAAAACCCCTTAAATTAGTGGAGCAGGTTTCACAGATCTAAGACTTATTAGGCCATACTAGTCTAGATATGCAACTGTGGGAAATTACCCATGGAATTTCCTTTAGGAAGATAGGCACTTTGATTCTGATACACACATGGATCCATATATTTAAGCAATGGGGTAAATAGGTTTTATTGGAAAAGGCTGTTCAAATCCCTACCTTCACCACATATGTCAGAGAGCTACAAAATCGTGTGTGTTTGTGTCTATATCTGAAGATGGGCTCAACTAAAACCTGTGTATTCAAACTCTCCATTTACCCTTTCACTGAAGACATAGATTTTGAATTTGTATGTATGGTTTTGTCAGTGGGCAACCTGAGGTAGCAGAGATCTTGGGATGCTGATCTTGCAAGGATTCACCCATGTGTCAAAAAAAGTCTTTTGTGGCCACCTCTCACCTCATTTCTCTTAGCAACTGCCTTGGTCTACCAAGACTAGTACGGAGACTTTGTCTAACCATGTTTCCAATCCGATAGGATATACTTCAAATTTCCGGAAAGTCCCACCATACCATCTTTGCCTACAAATTAGGACTGTTACAAATGTTTATCTTTTTCAGGTTAGGGTTGGCGAGCCAATCAACTGACCTGTCAAATTTTGTTAATTGACTGCATATTTTTGACCAGTCAAAGATTAGGGCAATTTTACAAAAAAATTTTTGTAGTTTTCCTGACCGAAATATGTCCTTTTGTTGTTTTTTGGCACATTTCTTATTGAAAAAATTGTGCTTTTTCTGTGTATTATTTGGACCTTTTGGCAATTTTTACAATTTTGACTGATATATTGGACTGGTTAATTGACCAAACTTTATTTGACCAGTCAAATACGAACCCTAGTTCCGATAAAAATGAAAACTGCCAAATCTTTCCAGGGATGGTTGCTAGTACCAGAGAGAGAGAGGTAATTAGCCATATTTATCTGAAATCATGCAGAAGGTAAGATAGAGATGCACCTTATAGACAGACTAAATCAGAGATTAATAAGCTTTTATACATTTGAGCTCACTTCCTCAGATGCTACTACTGTGGACAACTATGGAAGTGGGAAGGGGGGTGGAAAAAAAAATCAATCATTGTAACTTGCAGAGATGTACCTAAACCAAATTCCAAGATCAGAACCACTGTAGATCTAGTTTACTCTAAACCCTAATTTTTCTAGGTGGAAAAGAGATCATCAAATCCTAAAATTAAAATAGAGTATTAAACATGACTTAATGGTACATTTGGAGAGCTAGTGCTTTATTCTGTCACCAAGTTGATTCAGAAAGTGTATTTTCATGGACCACTGAAGCCCCATTAATTGCTAAGGTGACAATGTTGAGGACATTGCTATAGCATCTATTTCCACCCAAGAAGGAGAACTTGTGCATCATAAAGAGGGAGGATAATGTTAACAACTGAGCTAAGAGATGAGCCAGAAGTAGCTCTCTAATATCTGGAAAGAAAAAAGGAAGGTAAGGAGGCTGCAGCTGCACAAAGGAGAAAAAAAAGAAAAGAAGTGTTCTTAGAAGGAGGCAAAATACAAAGTGATCTAATGGTGCATTAGCCTTAAACAAGAAGGAGTGGTGTAGTACAAAATGCCTTCGAACAAGGGTGTTATATATATATTCCTCAGGTCATGTTATTTCTTTTAAATATTAATCAGAAAAATTGGAAAGCTTTATTATAAAGATGACAAATGCTACTATGCCTCAAGGAAAGGTTGCGCACAGGATGTGCAAGCTCATACTTATTGATTCAACATGGTGACTGTGAGCTGCACTTTTAATGAGGGAAATAAAACATCCACTTAATTGGCTATAAAAGGATGTACACCACAGACTTACTGAAACATTAGGCTGCATAGTTAGGATCTACTTTGTTACAATGCCCCATTTTTATTAATATTATTTTTATTGGTTGTGAAATCTATGAGTTTATCCATGTTATTGGTACAAAAGGCATTTTTTTAAAGAGAGAGTGGGGGGAGAGAGAGAGAGAGAGATTTCTATACAGGGAAAATTGAAAACATCAGTGTACCCTACAGAGCAATACACTTTATCATGATTTATACATGGGAATGCAAGTGTTGCCAAAAACATAGGTGACCTCTCTACCCTATATTAATAATTACAGTATGGAGATGGAAGTCTGATATGCAAGACGCTTATATGCACTAGAGAAAAAGTCTTTGTAAAGTTTCTTTCTGGTTTAAGATATTTTTTAAAAGAAGGAGGCTTGAACTAGTAAGCAATGACATGATTTTCATGTTTCAATAGGAAACAAACTGTTGGAATGTTCTCTGAACTCAGATTGTATTCAACATGTTCAAGACTATTTAGAAAATAATCAACTATGAACAAGCCAAAGCCACCCTTTCCTGCTAAGATCTATTGAGAATAGACCACGTTTCCAAACTTTGATAAAAACTGCAACATAAAGTTCAACTAACACAAGACAGAATTCAAATCTAGGTGGTAGGATATCCATTTAGTAAACCCAAATCATTTCCAGGTCAAAGTGAAATAGCTAACTCATTTCATTTTGGGGAGACCTTACTTGGTTCAAGAGAACACCTGTGCACTCCAGATAGAGCTAAGCATACTTTGTGGATTTGTAAAGCATGTAGTAATTATTTTCTTTATTTAAAAAAGGAATTACACATTTTGGACTATATTTTGAATGAAACATTCCATTACTTCAATTGAGAATCAATAGGACACCAGGAGGGCACTGTAAATGACCATGTGACCAAATAGTTACAGCAATGGAATGTAATAATATGGCCTACATCATAAAATAAATTCTGTGATACAATGTGATGACAACTAGGTTAGCAAAGCTTATGACTGTAGGTGAAACAGAATAGAAAAAATTCATTTTGAGGTTTTGTTACAAAAGCAAATCTAAACAGTCTCCATAGTAACTGAAATGTTTGATAGTCTCTGGGATAAGTTTTGAACAACTTCTGTCAATCTGTCTATAGTATTTATGTAATACAGACTAACACTAGCATCTGAATAATTTGCAAATGTGAATCCTTCCACAAAACATAAAATTTGTCAATCTTACGTGATTTGGGTAAAACATGGTGATTGCCAAAAAGTTTAACTTCCATTTTTCATGTGTTTAGATGCCTTCTTCATGGTTATGAACCCAAGATACCACAAAATGGCAAATCCTGTTCTTTATCATCTTCATCCTCAGGACAAAGTTTGTAATACATGTGTTCTGCTGAAAATCTAGTCTTCTAGTACTAGATTTTCGAGGTCTTCAGTTCTGTGACCCTCTCATGACTGGGGATGTAGACAACAGTGGTTCTTGGATTATAGCAAAACAACTGTTTGGAAAGTGCATGAAAAAATTAACATGAAAATGAGCTAGGGTTTCACTATCCTTGCTGACTGAAATTGTAAAAATACAAAATATAGAAAAGCTCAGAATAAGAGAAAAAGAATAAATTAATTTGGTAAAGGTAATATTATGATCTAAGGTATTATTAGTAAAACCTAAAGAAGGTAAGGAAATATTTTACAATATATTAAATGAAAAAACTCAAAAAAATGTCAACAGAAAACAAAAAATGATATAAAACTTTTATGATTTAGGAGCAGTTCTGTAACCTGTCTCAGTAAAAACACAACCCAGCAAAGTATTTCATAATTTTTATGAATTAAAATAGCATTTGTATTACAAAAAAAATTGTAAAACGAACAGATGAGCAAGGATCTGTGTTTTCCGTTTCCCACAGAAGAATGGAATACACCACGGATTTTAACTTTTACTGGAGGCAAATATGGATTTCTCATTTTCCTGAAGAAACCCGTGGATTTTGCAGTTTTGTAATGAACCCTCTGCAGGCTGGCAGGGTTCTTTGCACCCTCTGCAGGCTGAGAGGGAGTGGTAGGAGGGCAGTCAGGCAGGGGATGCCATGCACATGCACATGCACATGCACATGCACATGCACATGGCCCCAGGCAGCCTGTACAGCAAGGGAAGGAGGGAGTTGAGCAGGGCTGGGGCTGAGGCCCACTGGGAAGTACCTGGGGCTTGGGGCCTGGGCCATAAGGTGAGGCTGCAGGGCCCCAGTGGGGAGTGGGATGTGACCGTGGGTGGCTTGTCCAGGGTGTGTGGGGCATGGGGCCAGCTCCCTTTGTCTGCATGCACTCCTGGAGGGGCAGGGGGGCCCATGCCCCCCAGATCTATGCCAGGGGTGAGGACGGAGCAGGCTGTGTGCTGTGGGCTCAGGCAGGGGTGGAGCCAACTCTCCACCTCTGTGTGCACTCCTGGAGAGCCAGGGGGATCTGTGCCCCCCCAGATCTGTGTGTGGGCCAGGGGCTGCCCGCTGCACACTTCAGGCTCATGCTTCCCACCCTGCTACCCTCTCCCGGGGCCTCCACAGCTCAGCATCCACAACCCAGCTCCGCAGGGAATGGTGGAGCTGTGCAGAAAGTTGCCTGTCACTGCAAGTTCCACGCTGCCTGTGTCCCCTGTGGACAACCCCATGCTCCCATCCCCGCTGCAGCCATGCAGGCAGGGGACACATCACCAGGGCAGTGCAGAACTCGCAGTGACAGGCAGCTTCCTGCGCAGCTCCGCTGTTCTTTGCAGTGCAGGGTTGCACATACTGGGCTGTGGAGGCCCTAGTGGAGGGCAGCAGGGTGGGAGCCTGCAGTGGGCAGCGCACAGCCCCCGCACCATGCACAGATGTGCGGGGCACAAGACCCCCTTCCTCCTGGGAGTGTGTGCTATGGCAGGAAGCAGTCCCCCTCCCCAAGCCCACTGCAGGCAGGCAGCTGGAGGAGTGGGGAGCCAGACTCTGCTCCGCTGTACCAGCCTCTGCCTCCTGCCAGGGGCAGGGGACTGCAGACCTGGGTCCCTGGCCCCATAGCCCTGGCATTTGGGAGCCCTCTACAGCAGAGCTGGGGAAGCAGGAGCTGTGCATGGGAGGTGAGGGGCACTAGCAGGGCCTTTCATTTTAACCAAAGATTTTGAGGTTTTTATCAGAGAATTTGCCATTTTTATGAGAATACCAGGATCTCTGCAGATGAGAGCACGTTTTATGTTACAATTGATGGTTAAAATATGACACACAGTATTTTAAGATTTCTCTAGAGTGAAAGTCTCTCTTGAAGACCCATATGAAAATTTCCTTAGAAATTAATCAAAATATGACACCTAAGAGATTACATTGAGATAGTTGACCTGTTTGCCTGCTAACAGGGAGGCAACCTTTACTATGGTTATCAGCCATTCTAGATCAGTTGAGATGGTCTAACCATATTTTCCAGAATATCCTAGATATGGTGTGGGAAATGTTTCAGAGGACCTTTTGGAACCCAGAAGAAGAAATCCCAAAATATTACCAAACCACCTTTAAAATATTTTTTCATAATAATTCATTTTGGAAGATATATTAGGTTACATTTTATAGTCTGATATATGTTATATCTTCATGTATTAATTGTTACTGCTAATATTTCCTTGGAAGAGACAGAAAAGGGAACATGTATTTCCTCCTATTATAAGATCCACTGTGCCATTGGAATATTTTTATATCCTTAGGTTTTTAATAGTGGTTTAGGGGGAAAAACTGGGTAAAGCACTCTTCCTTATCTTGCAACCAAGAGCATCAACCAGTTTTAAGTAATAAAGTTGAGGAAAACTACTACATCCATTGCAAATAAAATGCATTACAGTTATGAAGAGTATAGTTATGCCAAGTATAACCTAGCTAGGATGCCAGGGTAGACATACATAACTGACCCAATACCATTTTAGGACTTACTTAAATAACTAAATCAAGAGATTACTTCTTAAAAATGAACGACATCCTTCCTGCAGAACCTTCCAGGGATTTTTCCCATCCAATGACTCCATCCAGGGTCAAACAAGAACAAACTGGGATTAACGTGCAAGACGAATGAAAACTGAAAATGGCAAGATACAACTATAGGAGCCTTTCCCCTACTCTATGTAATCAAAACAGTAGGTAACTGTACATTTTAGCTGTATATCTCAGCTGTAATCAGTCTGGCAGATGTTTCTTACTGTGCATGTCTGCAGGGTGCCCATAAATAAGGGAGTGACCTGTAGATAGAGCCTATATTTTCAACTAAAAACAAACACAGTAAGATAAAAAAAAACCCCTGTGTTATATGTCATTAGCATTTTTTTAAACTCAGGGGAGTACATGCTGTTTGCAGCCTGGAACATCCCTAATTCTAAATCATGCCTGGATTGCACTAATTAAATAGCATGGAGCAGGATTACATTGATCTTACTTGCTTTTTTTATATTTTGTGAAGATGATGCAGAAAACTCTTACTGAGTCTTCAGTGCCCTTATATGGACAAGCTAAAATTAAAATACAAAGCATGAATTTAAATAATGTTTCAAATGGTAGCAGATACTTCCTGGAGACATCACAGTGAAGAACTCTATTGCAGTAGGAATCCATAGACCTGTAGGGGGAAGAAGTTACTTGAAAACAACTAACAGATGTGGGGGGTGGAGGAGGGAGGAAGAGACTAAGAAAATAATAAATGCTGATTTGGAGCTTACATTATTTTACTGTTTGCAGGTGTATGACATGCCAAGCACAGGCTCCCCTTCCCCAATGAGACAGCTCATAGTCATCTTGCTTATTGTAAATGTTTGCACCAATACTTTGCTGTCCGTGGCTCTGTGGACTGTGGAGACCACTGACATTTTTCACACTAATAACACTGTTTCAGGTAAAAAGAAGTGGCTGTTTTCTAAAATGTTATCAGCTGGCACAAAAACAATGTCCACATTACAATCATATTAGCACCAAGAATGACAACGCAGAAATCTCACGACTCCTTAATGCACCTACATGTTTATGTGAATTTAAGCTATGGACTTTTTAAACACCTAGTTCTAGCAGTAATTATTTTGATTCTAGCTCATTGCTTTAAAAAAAAAAATCAACACTTAAGTCCACTTTATCCTATTCCCAGCAATTAAAGCTAGTTCAAATAGGGAATTTTAATTCAAGAAGTATAATAAATGTCATTCCTGTAATATGTACATTACTGTAATCTAATGTGAATAAGAAATCACTTGAGATGGAAGGAAGCAACAGCCCCTTTAGGGCTAGTGGCACAGCACAAGCAACAAAAGGGAAACCCTTGTTAATCCACTGGAAATATCATGTTAATAAATGAAAATGAGATAATGACTTTTGTGGCTAGCTGAATCTTGTCTAAAGCCTCTTATGAGCTTCATGTGTCTCAATTAGGGACTGTGTTACACAGGGAAAAAAAACAAGAAAAAAAGTTCAGCTGCTGGCTGAACACAATAAAAAACAAAGTTAAATAAGGAAATGTGTTAGGTATTATTATTATTGTTACCCTTCTGTTTGACCTAGTAGTTTCTCATCTTAGGAGCTCCTTCCAAGCTCCCATTACGGTTTTTAATTGGCATTTCAGTAACTCTTCCCAGAATGTAAGAAAAGCCTTGCTCTGATTCACCTGTCTGTCTTCACATTAAAGGTCAATAAGTACAAGTAATTCATCCCATCTGATTCCAAATCACATGCATTCACACAAATCCTATAAATTTTTGCAAATATTTAATTCTGTTTCAACACCAAGGGCAACATTTCTATCTACTTGCACGAGTGGTAATGTTAGTTCTGACTTTACACTGAGAAGTAAGTAGTGAAAGCGGGATGGGTTGCCAAATCCAGGTTCAGCA
>NW_005842576.1:872531-895031 GCF_000455745.1 Alligator sinensis
CGATCTAGCAAGTAACTAGCTGCAGATATGATCATATCTGCTTACCCCAGTAGGTCCATTTGTTTAAGTTCTGTTTCTGATGGAATCAGATATGTAATCTGAAAATACTCTTCCTTTGTTGTGTGAATGTATATCATGGATCCAAGATGTGAAGATGCTGTGGAGTATATAGGTCACCGTGAATAGATAAATATAGAGTGATAACGTGGTCAAAATATTGTTTTAGCAAACATGCATTCAGATGAAATGCACATCTATTTGAACAAACCAATTTAGCAAATAAACACTCTTCATTATTTTGCCATTTAGCATTTGAAACACGTGCTACCAAGCCAAAAGATATGCAAGATGCATCTACAAACCAGTAGACATTGCTTCAAACTGCTTGAAGCTTTTGCAGGTACTCTGTTTAAATACTACATCTTCAAAATGTAATGAGATTAATTTTCCCATTATTTCTGGCATTATTTTTTTAATAAAATGGTAACTCTTTAAGAGTCCAGTCATTATAAGTTCATTTGGTATTCATGGAAATTGCAGTGATCATAATGAATTCATTTGGTATTCATGTGAATGTCACATGTGCTTCCATCCTGGTACTATTGTAATTCAGCTTTAGTTAAGCTGCCCCCCCCCCCCCCCACACACACACACATACACACTCACACTCAGAGTAACTCTCTCTGTTGTGCTTTAAGGGGAAACATTTCTTTGGGGCAAAAATTGTAGGACTAAAGAGATTTGTGTTTCATTCCTGACTCTGCCCTGGATTTCCTTTTTTGATCTTAGGCAACACCTTCAACCTCTTGCACCCTCAGTTTTTTCTGTGTATAAAAATGGGAGTATATTTAGCTCACAGCTGTAACAAATATCTTATCTCATTACCATTTGTAAAGGCCTTTGTGACTCCTCCTACCCAATTGATGGATCAGCAACATTGTTTCTTAAGTTTTCTCTAAACTTTATTTCAGAATATGTCATACCCAAAATTACCAATGGCCATGATTTTCAAAGCTGACTTGTGATTTTGGAGGACTGAGACAGGATGCCTGTCTTGAGACATTTTAGGCATGAAAAACATTTTAGGCATGAATATCTTTAAAGGCATGAAAAACCCCATGCCTTTAAAGACATGCCATACTGGACACCAAGAAAATAACCAGAAACTTTTGATAACCTTGATAGTTGGTATAAACACACAGCCTAGGATTTTCAACAGACCTCCATTTCAAATCCATGGGACTTTTGTATTCAAAGCATTTATGCTCCTTTGAAAAGTCATTTCAGTCATTAGCCATGTTGGAGGCCACCTAGAGATACATCATCCAAAAGGCATTGTGCCCTGGGAGTCACTGTGATTACTTAGAACATAATAGGAGAAACTGGTGCAATAACTTTTTGATACATGCTTTCCCCAGATCAATAAGGTATATATAAACACATGCCTAACTTTAAATGGGTGAATAGTCCAACAGAAACAAACTCATGTACTTAAACCAAGCTTATGCTCCTGCTGGATCTGGAATCATCATAACAGCAAAATCTGGCTCTTATTCCTAAACTGTTGGAAACAGTTAAAGTCGCTACCAAGATGTAACCTACACTGGCTCTCACAGACGCAGACCACTGAGACTCCTGAACTTGTGCCAACATTGCCCTCCAAGAGGAAGTGTCTCAGCAGTCTCTAATGACAGCATGAGGAAATGCAAAGCTAATCCTCTGACCCCAGCTTGCACTGGATCAGGAGTGCACATCACACTGATCTCCCTGTCAACACTGGTGAGAAATTTGAGAAAGGCTTCCCCTATATTAATCCACATATTGCTTAGACTTCAGTATGCACCAGCAAAATAGAAATTGGTTTGGAAGTCTAAGCAGAAAGGTTTCCTTTTTTTGTTATGTAAATCAGTTCTTTAAAGTTGCCATTTGCACATTAAAACAATACAAACAGTAATGCTACAAGTCTATCCTGGACAGGTAGAAAGACAACAATTTCAGATAAAATTAAGGATGAGCCAGAATGGAAATATCTTGTATATTATTTGCTGCAGTCCTCAAATACTTTCTTTAGCTTCTACGTCACTGAACACTGGGAGGCAGTGGTATACAGAGTGGAGGGAACAATAATCTTTCATACTGCTTCAAGACGCAAGGTATCTGCTTCTATCAAGTATTGCTTCCTGAAATAATATGACACCGTTGCCAGTCAAATTAAAAATAATTCATTGGTGGCATAATGGAAGAATGTCTGATTGGAACCTAGCTACACAAATACAGCAAAATGTCATGTTTGGTTCTGTAGTCATAAAAGCTATAATTTAGAGAAATTGCCTTATCTAGAAGGCTATAGAAGTTGGGAATTGGGAGATGGTTCCTCAGTTGGAGGGGGCTGGAGAAGGGGGAGAGACTGAAGAGGTTGCCTACTGTTTCACAATGAAGTTCTTCATTTAGTTCTTATTCATGTATGTCTGTGTTTACTGACCCCACAATTTCCTCTGAATTAACTAGTTCACAGGGTGAAACTACAAAATGGTGGATTCAATGAATTATGTACAAGCATTATATTTAGATTGACCTAACAAATGTCCAGGCATGCAGGTATTCACAGCATGTAAATCACCCTAAAAATGGTGTGCCTGATCTAAATTAGTTCATCTCAGAAGGTGAACTAACTTTAGATTGACCTGGGTTAACTCAAACTAATGAATGCCTGCACATATTTGTAGCACCACCCCAGGGCTGAGAAAGCCCAGCAACTCATCTCAGTCCTGAGGTTGTGCTGTTCCTACCCCAGTGCCCCCATCCCTGACTGGGCTACTTTTAGCCTACTCGACTATGGCCCTGAACCAGACAATACCACTCTGCCCGCTGCAGACATGCTTCTCTCTATTACTGTGGATGCAAACTCTACATTCTTCTTGCAGCTCAAAAGGAGAGAGACATACCTTTGTTGAACACCAACTAAACAAAAGTTTAAGCTATTTCTATAGTTTTCTTTGGGTTTGACACTGGCCAAAGTGAAGAAAGCTTTGTTTCTGCAGTTTGCAGATTTATAAGAGTATCTCTTACGATGCACTTAGAAGAACATTTATCAAAAGCCAAGTACTGCTCATTATGCTTGTATAAATACTTCAATTGTTAAAACATTAGCAAAATGTTTTTAGTTGTCACCTGTGAATCTAAAAGTGTTCAGAGGTTTGGTGCAGATAAATGAAGAGTTGAGATTCTTATCCTGCGCTTATCCAAGCTTATATCATATAGCAAGTTGGCTTCGCTACATGATATGAAACAAAAAGTTCATAAAAAGATGCAGCTTTTTTTTTATATCAGCCAAATGAAAACTAGAACAAGCGTATCTTTTCTGGTTGCTGCTGACTGATACCAGGTGTGAAAATTAAAAGAAGCTACATATTCTCAAACCTGGAATTCAGGTAAATTTGACTTTGAATGCTGGGGAGAGGTTCAGATTAAGATCCCATTTCATTGGAAAGATTTTAATTCTAATGAGTTCACACTTCCTTTCAAAGTGTTTAAAAAGATCTTTAATTGACTGCTCTTCACTGGTCTGAATGCAAAATCAGATGAACTCCCAACATAGTGAGACATGTCTTAAAATACATACACTGCACATACACACAAAAGAGCTTCCCTTTGCATTGCACTGTAGCTCTCAGTAAGTGCATAGTATTGAACTCACAATACTTTTCTGCACAAGTCAATTCAGATCAATAGAAAAAAGCTTTTACAAAGAAAACAAGTGTTGTGTAGAAAATAGTTCAGGCAGTAGGAACATTTCACAGTTGGGGTTGGCAAATCAACATACTTTTATCTGGAACAAAAAAAGGCATGACAGATTTAAAATGTGTACCAATTTCTATCACATTCTACGGGTGAGAATTGCATGGAACTTGATTAGGCAGGTCATAACACCCCATGTAACAGGATGAGCCATTTTCATACAGCTTCAGTCACACATACAGTACATGGTTACTGAAAAAATAGGAAGTAGGTACAATCACTCCAAGGCAGCCAAGGCTAACTGAAAACCATGGGGTGAAATCGTATTGGCTTCTATAGGGCATGGGTTTCCCTATAATCTTAAAAGACCTGATAATTTTGAAATCCTTTTGCTGGTTATGTATCACCACAGTTATAAAATGCTTTAAAACTGCGCAGACAAGTTTCTATGCCCTTAGACCAACACAGCTACAACCTATACCCTTTTAAACTGAGCGACGCTTGAATTACAGCTTTTCTTCTCACAATCTCCCATTAACAAAATGTCCAGTCATAGACTTCACACATCACATGAAAAGGGAAAGAAATTGACTGTTTGCTTGGGTGCCAGATGTGAATGCCTGATTGCAGAAGATATTACGGAGAAATTAAAATTTGCAAAAAGCAGAAGAGTGGGTAAAAAGAAGGCCTTCTCCTTTACATTGTGGCTTTCAGTTCCTAGAAGCAGTTTAGTGGATTTAATAGGCACATGAAGAAATCACTTTAAAATGGTTTCGGAAGTTAGGCACCTGCAGTATAAAGCAGGCTCATATAACACTCCCCAAGACAGGATGAGTTACTTGCATGGAAGGTCAGCCACTCATGTCATGGATGATAACTGGGCTGAAATAATTCCTGGAAAAAAACAGGAAATTTCTGGTATTCTCCTACAGTGTAAATAAGAAATAGTCTTTAAAATGAACTAAAAATGATGGAAGACAACCCCAAAAGGTCTTAGATTTAATTATTGTGTACCTATATACTCAAAGTACTTGTGATCTATCTATATTTCCTGGGTCTGCAAATATGGTCAGAGAACTGACCAAATTTTTGCAGGGTTTTCAACACTTCCAGATTGTGCAGTCAGGTAATAAATAACAGAACAGACTTTTTTGTAAAACAATAAAATAAAATAATAATAATGCTTTGGAGTCTCCAGTCTTGGATAAAAACAGGAAGACAAGGGCAGATGAAGTAAAAATGAGGATCTGAACAAAATTCAGACCCCAAGAAATGCTTGTTTCCTCTAGGTTAGATAAGAGATTTATTTAAAGGTTCAAGCAGATTCTTATTTTAGCCCCATTAGTTTCCCATTGTTTGCACTAATAAATATAACAGCCTATTTTATAAGTGGTTTTGAATCACACTAACAAAAAATGTGATTGTGGTTTTATGTGCTCATATGATCTGATGGAAAAAAATGATTCTTAAAACAGAGAGGAGGATGTTCTGTCTGCCTGTTCTGGCTCACATCACATCAACAATGTCACTGAGCATGAAGGAACAGTGGTATTTCTATTTTTGTGCATAAAGTTCAGTACACATTGAATGAGAAAACATGCATGCAACTCTTATTATGAAAAAAAAAGTGTGCATTCCCTTCTCCTTTTTAATGTTGTTCTTGCATAAATCAGTGCACTGGTAGCAGTCTTGCAAATGGACTAATTTGCAGGTCATACACACAGCAAGAGTTTTTGTGGATCAACAGTAAAATTAATAAGATCTCATCTAGATAATTACTGTGGGTCATAATGCACGTGCCTTCCCCTGACTCAATGAATCATATTTTAGAATAGATGTTTTTTCCTCCCTTTTTCGATTTGCCTCAGTTCCGCAGAGACCACATTCGTACACATTTTTAGTTTGCGGTGATCTCACTTTAAATTGCCTTAATGTGCAAAAGCATCCTGGGGTGTAGGGATCCTTGGTTATAATTATAAAAATACTTAAGGACTTCTTTATTTTTTTAAAATAATTTTAAGGTGCTTTCAGTGTTTTTGTTTAGTTTTCCACCTGATACCACATATGTGATGTTGTCTTTTTGACAGCTGGGACACAAAGTAAAAATGGCCTCTGGGAATGATGTGGATATGTCAAGCAACAAAGGATATGGCTTTTATATCAAGATAATTCCTTCACGTAGAACTCTTGCCCTTTCCTTGTACCCCTTGTGCAGCTAATTCAAATACTAGCTAACCCTACCATTACTGACTATGAAGTCAGTAGATTGAAAATTCTTCCACAAACAAAGCATATCCTAATACTTCCTATTTAACACTATGAGATATGGATTAATTCAGTAATGGCCAGTGCTGTTCTTTTCTGTTCAGTACACCTCTAGTTATTTTTTCAGTGTGATTATAAAGCAAGGAAAGCTGCTTCTTCTTTTGCCCTGGGTCAACAATTCAATATTTTTTCCTGCTCTGCTTGAATAAAATGTGCCTATATTCCTGTTTTTCCTACTGCTTTCTTTATATATAGATTAATGTGCATGAATTCTGGGTTTTAGTATTAAAGAGTTTATCTGCACTACATCTACTCTTTCTAGCCCTCTTCAGCATCTTGAAAACTTCAAATCATATAATTTTTAAACAGTCTATTTTTCTCCCAAGTGAATACACTTCCAGGTTTCCCAGCCTTTCTAGATATACAAAGTTCATGAGCACTTTTATCATTCTTTTTGTTGTCCTCTGGCCCCTTTCAATCCCCAGGATGTCCATTCTATGGTACATATCCTGACTTGGGTACAGGAATCTAAATGTGGTATGATAAATGCTTTACAATATGCTTCCAACTTTAAACTTCCAACTTACTTCTTCCAACTTTAGTTTTATGCCTCTACTATTTTGACAGAATGCACAGAATAGTACTTTCTGGGGCTGGTTTTATGCTTCTGTTGACTATCAGTCCTAGGTGTCTTGTCTCACTTTAATATATATCCTTTCTATTTGGAATTGCAAACATTAAAATCTACCACTCATTTCAACAAAATGAGCCACTTTTGTTCCATTCCTTCCCTCTTTTGCTTGGAAGATCATTCTAGACCTCCATTTTATTTACCTGTCAACCCAGTAAGGCATCAGCCACAAATTTGGAATCTACACTTGAAATAACTATTCCCTACTCATTTTTGTATGAAAAAAAAAGAAATTGATACTGAGGGCAAATTTCTGATTGCAGTCCTCATCACAAGTAATTCTCCTTTTTCTTATATAGCCTATACTCTCATAGCATAACTATTTAATCCTCCCATCCTTACCTGAATATTCCTTTTCCCATTCAAAACGGTACCCAGAATCCAAACAGAATTCATTCTGTCCAGTGTATCACTCATGTCTGCTTTCTGCATTATCATCCTTAAAAAAAAATTCCACCAGATTTGTCAGACAGGATTTACCCTTTATGAAACCATACTGACTAGTTTGTTTCTCCAGATGTTTTGTGATCTCATCCTTTATTAATGTTTCTAGAGTTTGCCTACCACCAAGGTCAGATGTGCTGGTCTATTATTTCCTGGCTCTTTTTCCAAATCCTTTTCTTACAGACTGGGGTTGTATTTGCTTCTCTTCAATCCCTTGATGTCTTCCTTCTCTCAAAGAAGCCAAGATAAAAATCTGCATTTATTGAACCAGTAATCTTTTCAGTGATCTTGTTAAACATTCCCCAATATATTACTCTTACCACCTTGAAGGTTCCAGGGATTTTAACTTATACACGATTTATTCTGGTATAAAATTATCACACCCCAGAAACCATGCTTTCATTCAACTTCATAAATAATGAGGCAAGGTATAGGTGACTTTGAAAATCTCATTTTAAACCTATATGATTTTCCGTACTTCTGAGGATGTCTTGGGAACTGACCATCAAAATCCCTTTCAGATAATGGGAAATAGGCATCCAAATCTACCAAGCAGCTTTAAAATGTTTTGGCTACAAGTTGTCAGTTATATTCAGTTCCTATGGCAAATTATTACTATAGGCCCATACAAGCCAAAATCATGAATTACAATTGATTCCAATGGAACTACTGTATTCTTAACACCAGTGTGAAATCAGAAATTGAAACCTAATCAGAAATGCATAGTCAAAAAATAATGTATATGTACACTATGCATTTTTGACCACATCCCTTTATATGCTGCCCTGTGGTACTAGACAAAGTTCTTCAGGCTAAGTATTATAGATTTGGAGTGCCTAGCACCCTGCCTGCAGGATACAAATAGTAATAAAAATTCATGTTCAACACTGCATACTTTCATACAGTAAAAAGAACTGTATGAATTAGTACATATTTTTTCATAAAACTCTTGATTCCTGTTTTTCAATATTCTTGTATATGTCAATATGCTCTGTCAGCCTTATTGACACTTCTTATAATTTTCTTATTATCTGTCCTGCCCTTCTACTACTTACCATTGATACCTATACTTGCTTTTGCCACTTGAAGGCTGGATTTTTGAGCTTCACTGGACTTTACTTGGGTTGGCAGCTGATGAAACTCCACAAGCTCCAACAGGCTGACATTCTGTCCTGCTTTCCAAGAATCACATGCACACAATACCTGCCTGCCAAGCATTGTCCAGTTATCGCCATTGGTAGTTCAAGAAGTTAATGACAAACTAAGGCGCCAGGGACAGAAAAGATCGATGTCTTTCGTATCTTGTGTCATAACATTTAAGGACTCTTGTGCACTTCCTCTTTTGTGCTGTGATGTCACCTTTCTGGAGCCAGTGAGACAACATCCTCAGCTTAAGATTACACCTTTGAGACTCATTCTGCCTGATGGTCATAACAAGAGTCTTAGAACACTTTCTAAGAGACATTATATGGCTGTAACTTTGAACCCACAATCAACCTTTAGTCTTTCAACTACATAATCTACAGGCACAAGCATCTTTTGCAGTCTTGTAAAAGACTGCATACACAACTGAGAAAGAAAAGTACTGGTAAAAAAAAACCCTGGGATGTTTTTAAAAATTTAACCCTATATGTTTTAATTGCTGTTGTCTGGTATCCAAGTATTTTTCATGAAAGGGTCTATGTAAGACATTTTAAATAGAATGAAAAAAAAAAGATGACAAGTATTCTATTAAAAACAAGCAAGCAAACAAATGCCCAGAGAGGGACACCAACAATACCTCTTGCTGAAGTTCTATGTGTCAGCTCCATCTACAACAAGCAATGATCAAGCAAGGAGATCAAAGAACTGGGTGAGAGCCTGGGCATTTGGGAGAATGAATCTCACGATGAACTTAGAACAGTAGTTAAAGAATAGCATCCTGCCCTCAGAACTCAGCTCAGGCATTAATGAATTTCTACCCTCCTGAAGCTTACTGCATTCAGACATCCCCCTCTCCCACGGAAACTCAATGGTGTCGCCAGAGGACCACCTCATCCCCTTGAAAAAGCTTTATACCCTGGCTGCTCACCCAAATTTGAACTCCTGTAGCTCACACCAGAATCTGGTGAAATTGCATCATTTGCAATTCGTATCTTAAACTTGACTCACAAATAAAATATGCTGTATCACGATTTCAAAGCCTTTCAGCCTGAATCTGTATTAAAAGTTAGAATTGGGAGGCTGTACTCACCACCATTTATTTCAACCTGTTGAAAAAAATAAATAAAAAAACCCGCTAAAAGTGATTATTTTAGTGGAGATCTGACTTGTTTGTTACAAGGCTGTCTCCAATGACACTGACTCACAGTTAAGAGGCTGCAGGATATTAATATTAACAATGTAAATAACAGACAATTCTTCAGAGGGCAAAGGAACTTGTCTCTAATTTTCAAAGGATATGCTTTACTTAACTAAGGCTAATTAGCTGTGATCTTCACATAAGCAACAAAAAATGCATTTGTTTTAGCATCTTTAATTAGCTGATAAACGGAAAACTATTTTTCAAAATAGACTTTTAGGACTATTACAAAGTTTTTAAATGTATACAAATGATTATGCCCATGATTGTTCATTTGTTTTTCACCATATTATGCATGTAAATACGGTATATAAGAAAACAAACAAAGGACTTATTCATACTGTTCTAATAAACCTTTTTCCAACAACCAATATCATAGTGTAATTTTGCTTTGGAAGACCCCCAAGCTTTTTTCTTTTTTTGAAGGTAGTTTTGCTTGGTGATTCCAAGAAATTCTAGAAATAGATACATATACATTACAGGTCATATTTTCCAAGAGTAACAATTTATTGACACAACTTGAATGCCATCAAGGTTTAATAGTAACAGTTCACAAAATAATGGCTGCATGTGTTAAAAATACCTTTTTGAAAATTAAGATATGATATTAGTTTGGTTTTGCATCATGAGAGAATTTTTTTAAAACAATTTATCATCTAATTCATCTATTACATACTAGCTACTAACTTGTAATCTGGCATGGTCATTACATGGGGCAGCCTGCCTGATATCTACCGTATGCTAAATGCTCTCTATGCAACCAGTTCCATTTGCTTTTGTCCAACACAAGCCCATTGTAGTAGTGTTTCTGCTGTTAGTAGGGAAGGTTAAAGCTTTTCACCCTTATTACAAGTTCACTTTTTCATCTTATTAATAATGTTCTTCACTTGAAGAGGTGGAAAAAAAAAGTGGAGGGGGGTTGGGGGGAGTCTTATGTCTCTACCGGTTTAGCCAAGACATTACCAGGTTTATTGCCTCACTAAGCCGGGAGGTTCTTGCAGCTCTTGTTACAAGGTTCATACACTATCAAATCCATTTCATGTTTTATATGCTTTGGATATATTCTCTCCTTCCTCAATGATTGTTGCTGTAATTACACAAATGATCTGCTCCACTGTCACTTCCAGTCAAAGGTGTCATCTAAAATTAAAAATTCATGTAAAAACTAGAGATGTTACTTTTTTAAGCAGACAGTTCAGACCTGATCTGATTTCACATGTTTAGTTTAACTTCTTGTGTGCCTTTTCCCTATGCACAACCAGGTCTAACTTAAACTAATGATGCATACTGCTGTGTGCCTCAAATTGCCCCCAAAATGACTAAATTAAGACTCCGTTTCTTTTTAAATAAAGATTTCCATTGTATGCAAAAATTATAGCTTCTTCATAGATCTGAAAAGGAATGCTGGGAAGGCAAAGAATGAAGTGTTATTACACTTCAACATTCAACACATTTTTTGGTCATGGATACTGACATGAAGTATGAACACTAGTGGCCCTGCTTCTTAAATAGCAACTCCTCCACAGCTTCCCTTTAAAAAAGTGTGTGGGGGGGTGTAATTCCTCCATCTTGATTATAATGTAAAACTGCTCTGGGAAGAAAATCAGGTCAGTGGTTTATGAAACTGATAACATTACACTATTTGAATAAGGTACAGGAACCTGGGGGCTCATCACACAGAATTAGGACATGGAGATTTTTTCCCTCCAGCAGCATTTCTGATATGGACACAGGAAAGAAAGCTGTAGAAAAAGAAACTAGGAACCATACATAAGACTGGTTTGGGAATCATGGACTACAAATGTAAAAATGATGATAGAATTTGACTTTTTTTTTCCTATTTTTTAAAGTTGGGTGGGAGATTCTGGCTCTGGGACTCCCACTAAAGCCAAGATGAGTTCTAAGGCTGAGCCTACTTAATAATACTATGAAACAAACAAGGTTTCAGCTGAACTGATCATTTCCAGGAATTATTTTTTTGACCATGATTATTTAATTACATAGAAACCTTTGTTTTTATTGAGGGTTTCCTTAAGATAAAATAGAGAAGTAAGAACTCTAGCCATTCCCAGAAGCTGGTTGGATTATGAGAGAAAGTTTTCTGTTTACTGCTTACTCTAACACTGTCTCATCAAGTTCATCAGAATGAAAATAGTATGCTTTTTCTTTGGAGACAGACTTAACAATTGAGCTGAATTTTGAAACTGGATGTGCCCATTGACCCATTACTAGTGTGGGTGTTTTCATACCCAACCAGTTAATTGCCCATAAAGATTCATAATGTAACATGACGTGAAGAAGAACCAGATGTGACTCGTTAAAGTCTTATGCACCAAGCTAGGAAATTGGAAAAGGCTTGTTTTTTTCCCCAAGAACATCTAGCATTTTAGGCTTGAATAAAATGCTCTCTACTAATTCTTCTGCTATTTTTGTTGCCATTTCCTTGGCAAAAGTGTCAGGGAAAATTGGGCATTTGTGACAAAACAAATTTTAGGTAGACATGGCCCAAAGCAGTTCTGAAATGTTTTTGCATCTTTAAACATTGAGTAGTTTTATTGCTTTGCATGCAATGGACAGATATGGTTTTTTATGACCAGATCACAGAAAGTGTGCTCCATATTACACCTAGGAAAATTAAGCCTAAGAAAAAACTTGCACCTCCGGTGAAGCTACTTGCACATTGGAATTTGTTTATGATTTACCAAAGCAATCAGCGCTGTGTGCATGATTAGTTGAGAGGCTGAGAACATTGCTTCTATGAGAATGCTAACAATATCACATTTAGACCAGTGTTTCTAAAAGTTTAAGCAACTCTGCACTTTAAGGGTAATTGATTTGTGTGTAAGGTGTACACTGCAGTGGAGAACAAAGTAACATTTTCCCCAAAGACTTTACAGTTAAATTCAATATAGGCCTTAATATGCCCCCAGAAACACAAAACAACCTCTCTAAGAGTTTGGAAATGGTTGCGTGCATTTGTGAACAGAAAAATGGGCCAAGTAACAAGTAAGAGAGGAGAGAGAGGAAAACTTTGAGAAATGATTAAAGATAGTACACCACTTTTTCCTCTTGTCATCTGAAATGCTTAGGAGATTCTGGGCCCACAGAAAGATGTGGAGATATTGAAGAGAGTCCAGCAGAGGGCAGCAAAAATGGTGAGGGGGCTTGGGCACAGCTGAGGGAATTGGGCTTACTTAGCCTCTATTTCTCTAAAGAAGAGAAGACTGAGAGGGGATTTAATAGCAGCCTTCAAGTACCTGAAGGGCAGTTCCAAAGAGGATGGAGCTAGACTGTTCTCAGTGGTGGCAGATGACAGAACAAGAAGCAATGGTCTCAAGTTACAGCAAGTTGTGCATTTCTTTTTCAATCTAAGTATTGGCAGAGACCTAGCACACTCATTGCATGGCTGTGGCAAGGCTCAGAGCAAGCCAAAAAGCTGAAGTAGCTTTCTGTAGGAGAAACCTAGAAACTACATATACATATCAATTAAGCTCAGTGTCACTAAAGAAAACAAAAGAACTAAAATATCCACTGCAAAGACTGTTAATCTATCCTGGTGCTAATGTCCCCAGTAGCCTTTGATCCTCACTACCTCACACTGTATTTTTATATATTCCTCACACTGCATTTTTATATTTCATCTGTCTTGTCTTTACCATGGCATTTTGTATTTTATATTTTATACTTTTAAACTCTTCAGAAATGTACTCCCTGTAGAATGAAGTTACACCCTGGACCACTGTTAAAACTGCATTGAACTTGTAATTGTAAAGTGATAAAATCTGTTATATTGGGCAGTCCCTTGAGTGAATGCGAGTGAATGATGATCATCAGTAGGTAACTAAAAAGGAACTCCATTTTAAGCTAATCAAGCTAAAGAACTGATTCTTTAGGTGGAACTGAGCACCTACCCTATTGACTGTTCCTGCAACCCTTAACAATAACATTGTTAATTAATCAAAATCACAAACTGACTCCCGAAACTGTACTACTAGCAGGCAAAACACCTGTGACTAACAGCTGTCAGGTACTACTCAAGACCCACATGGGACAGTGACCTCCAGATTGGGTAGCCAAGATGATGCTGGTGGGTCACACAAGTCTGCCAGCAAGGGAAGTCTGCCAGAAAGGGATAAAAGGCAGTGAAGCATGACCCTCAGGGGCACCCTCTGATCCAGCACCTGACCTACTGAGACAGAAGGACAAGCAGGCAACCCCTTCTGGAGAAGACATCACCTTGACGGAAGCTGACTGTCAACAGTGGACTCCAGGGCCTCAAATAGGTAGATATACTGACACCAGTGCTCTCTCAATCATTACACCAGCTACTATATAATATACTACATGGGTCTGAATGAGTGAGTGCACATGTGTGTATGTGCTAAGGTGACCAGTACTACCCATAACTCAAAGTTTGCATTCATGATTTTATTGGTAACTTCATATCCCGTCCAATAAACTAGAATTTATTATGATCCCATGAGTTGGTCCTTTGTAGCCAACAAAACAACATAAACTCAAAGCAAATACAGAACAATAACCTTAAACCATAGAGCAGGTGTGGGCAAATTCTGGCTGGTGGGCCAGATCAGGCTTGCAGCGGACTCTGTTTCCCAGCAACCCCTGCCTGCATCATTGTAGTTGGTTTCCTTGGAGACCCCAGAAGCAGCGGAGCCATGACAGCATGGGATCAGGGTTTCCACAGAGACTGGCTCCAGCAGTGCAAGCAGGGTGCAAGACTGGGTGAGGAGCTGCTCTGGGGCTGGGTGACAACATGGTCTGGAGTTAGGGCAGAACTGCAATCTGCTGGTTGCAGGCAGCCTCTGGATCATGCTGTCACCATTGCAAGATCCCAGCCCTGGAGCAGCTCCCTACCCAGATGTGCACCCTGCCAGTGCTGCTGGGGCCCATCTCCATGGAAACCCCGGTCCTGCACTGTCATGGCTTTGCTGCTTCTGGGGTCTCCATGGAAACCGGCCACAGCGATGTAGGCAGGGGCTGTTAGGAAATAGATTCTGGCTGCTGGGAGGATCTGCCATTTTTCCTACCTCTGCCGTAGAGGATGTAGCTAGAGAAAAGGAGATCATGTAACACAGAAGTTTTCTTGAGTGAACTGTAAAATGTTTTTAGGTATTCAGGTCTTTTGTAAGAGCTGGAATAAGGTCCAAGATTTTTTTCATAGTTAGTTTCCTGCCTTTGTAAATCAAAATTTAACATCTAGTGTTCAAGGCCTTTTCCAACAGAGAAGATAAGCACTATAACTATGATAAGGAGCAGAAATCATAACAGACCTCTAAAATATTGACAACCGGCCAAACGTCTATCACGCTGCAGCCTTCTATATTCATTAGACTTGATTTATCTAGACTGTGCACATGGGTGATTTTTTTCGGTGTCAACATCAAATCAATAATATCATGTCATAATCTTATGTTACGAATGTAAAAACAGATTTCATCCAAATGATGCAACCATTTTGAAGAATATCTTTGTCTCTGGCACTACCAATGTCATATTGACAACCATAAAAGTAATTTCTATTCACCTGGCAGTAGGGACATTTTGGTTAGTTTGCTTAAATTAGCCTTTCTTCCTTCATACCAGGAAATGTTGTTCAGGAGTCCTCTTTCAATTGCCAACTTTTCAGCTTTGTTTCCTCCTCCATAAGGCAAATAATAAAAAACTCTATATTTGCAAGGCCAAACCTCCTCCTCAATGCAAAACAAAAGAACCCAGGAGCCTTGATTCTTCCTTTTGGTCAGGAGATAAATTTGCCAGTATGCAGTAGATTCAAAGTCTTTGCAAATCTGTAGTGAAAGCACAGCTGTTCCCATTCGTGAAAAAAGCCCCTTTCCCAACTAACTTCCACACCCTTAATGAGCCACAGGTGAAGGTTCTTCCCAGGAGTTTGGGAGCTTGTTGTGGGGACAAATACGCAACTGAGAGCTTTAATTTTTCACTCTCTGTGTGGTGATGGGCGAGGAGAACCTCAAATCATAGAGAAATGATTGCCAGAGGCTTTGTATTTTGAATTTTTGAAGCTAGGGAAGTTCTTTCTGTGGTTCCTCAGGACCTATCATCTCTCTCTTTGGGGACTTTATTTTTTTTTTTTAATCTACTCTCTGTCTTCAGTCAAACTCCTGGTTTCTAATACTCTGTTCACTGATGAATTTAAGTCCTGTCCCTGCCTCTGTGTTAAGTTCCCATCCCAGGTGTGTAGTGGGATGACCCTTGGAATTTCAGGGACACTGAAATCTAAAGTAAAACTCAGAGGTATAAGAGCTTAAATACTAAAATCATACATATGGTTTTGCTGGCTTTTAAGGGGTGGAAAAAGGCCAGTGAATTTCACAGTGCTGCAGGAAAACTCCACAAAACATTTACAGTTTGACTCTGCAGGAAGAACTGCTATCCCTGTCACTAACCAAGAGTTACCTCTGTTATCCTGGGTGGTAGATGCATAGTTCAGCAATCTCTCAGTGCCAAGAAATCTGACAGTTTCTGCTTCATTCAGCATATGAGAGCTGAACCGATCAGGATTATGTAGCAGGAGCCTCTACATAACACAGAAAAGTTTCAAATAGTTCTTGCAAAAGCTTCTTAAAGATAGTTTCCCACATCTTCCTTCCTCAGCCAAATGTAACAGCAGCAACAGTTAATAATAAACATTATCATGCAGCATTTCAAGAACACATAATGATTTTCATCAGTGTAAATTAGCCTCCATGATGAGACTACTTCCAGGACCCAAGCTAGGTCACCGCAAGGTAGATTGGATATCAATATTATACTCCAGTCTGCAGTACAACCATATCCTTTCATTAACTTCTTCAGCTTCTTAAGATCTTTTTTAAGATTGCATCCCATATACATTGGATATTTGGTTTGGTAGCTGGGAATGAATAGAGAAGGGTCTTTTGCCTTTATTGGGGCAAACATACTGGTGATGCCTTCAGCATTACTGGGATCTATATATTCACCTTGCTTTGTTAACTTCTCTCCCAGATATGTTATTTCCATTACACAACATTTCTATTTTTGTTTATTTAGAGGCCTATGATTTGGTGCTGGAAATCCAGGATTTACAGAATCTGAGGGATGAGGAGATAAGAATGCAGCAGCAAAGGAGAATTTAAACCTCTGAGGGCTGTTATATGTGCATGGAAGTTACAGATACTTCCTGTCAGAGTGACCTTCGTGTTCCTGGCCCATACCACTCTTGCCACCGTTGTCCATTAAATGGAGTTGCTTTCTCCATAGATTTTGGGGATATTATTGGGATTTAGGTTGCAAAGCACTATGGTATTCTGCAAGAGTGGAAGCCCTCCTCATTTTTGGAAATTGTATAAAATAGCATGAAAAGTTCTGCCATGACCAAAGTTGTAATTCTTATTACATTCCTGAGGTAGCACTTTTTGCACAGAGGCAAATGAAAATAATATTTTTGCACATATTCAGAACATATTAAAGTAAGCATAGTACTAGTATATAAAGGCCTAGAAACTAGGATTTGTATTAGAGTGCCATTTTAAAGGGCAGTAAGCATTTCTATTAGAGTAACACATCTATTAGGTTTATGTGCCAAATGAAATTTTGCTGGATTACATATATTTTAAAGATATCTGCTGAATGGGGCAGGCATTTCAATCCTGGACCTTCTTTAGTATTCGTCACTTCTAAATGAACTGGATATGTTGTACAATGGAATTACTAGGTTTGTATTAAATTGTAGCTTTGGGACCCATCACTGTGTGATGCTATCTACTTTCAACTAGCTTTGTTTATCACAGAGAAAGGAACTGAATTAGCATAAGATACTACAAAGTAGTAAAGGGATTTTAGCACCCTATCTGTTTGACCTACTATTGACCTGGGCTAATTCATATTCTCTCTGGGATGCTGTAACAGGTCATTCTGTATTTGGAAAAAATTAGATCAAATTATGGACCTGCAACTTTTTTCTCCTCTGCTCTGAAGTCATGGAATTCCCTCTATCTATATGCACGTAGCACAGAATAGCTACTTTAATTCTTTTAAAAGAAAATGAACTTTTGTTTTGAAATAACAATGCAAGGGGTGTTTCTTTTTTGCTTGTCTTGCCTATTGCACTCATGTGACTGTTGCTGTAAGTATGATCATTTGTAATATCATTGGTGATAGTAGGAAAAGGGCCCTGAATATGAGATTTTAATTTAAGTGATACTAACCCTGTATCAATATATATATGACAATATGAGTATTCACACATACATCCATACATAGTGGAAATAATGCTTTGATATAAATAACCACAGAATGGCAATTTCAGCTTTAATCGTTAAACCGCAGGTCAAATTTCCATAGGTTAGATTGTGGCTGCCTTTGTGCAGGTGTGAACAGAAGGCACAAGAAGCTTTCTTAGCCACAATCACAACTTTTTTCCATAATCAACTATGCACACCTGGTTAAATTAGTCAGCTATTGCTGTGAGTAAAGGATGGTGCAGAAGTATTTTGCCAGAGATGCACCAATCCTAGCCACGATCAGGAACTTTTTTCCAATATTGATGATAGAAAATGACATTTTTGAAATGGAAATTTTTCTGTGGAAATGCATCAGTTTCAACAAGAACATTCCTCTTGTTTAGGCTGGAATAGGTATTTAAGACAGAGAAATTGAGGGAGAAAAAATCCCACTCCTTCCAGAATAGCAAATGGCCCAGTGGCTAAGACACCCATGTGAGATTCCCATGTATCTCTGTTCTACCTGTCTTACCAGGAATTTAGAAGATTCAGCTGTAAGTGTCCCAACCACTTCACTACTGGATATTCTGGGATGGATGGGACTATTTCAGATGTTTCATCCTAATGAAGAACAAGACTTTTTTTTTCTTTAATTTTGTTTTAAACAACATTTCTCTCGGACAGACAGGCTGCTTCCTAATAATCTCCACACAATTCTTTCCCAAGCCTCTTATTATATCATCATAAAGGAACTTGCAGTCTGGACACTTTGCATAGTACCCTCTATCACCAGTGCTGGCCATGTGCTTTACTTCTCATCATCTTATGCTGATGTGTATCCTTTGGGGATGAAATGAGGAAGGAGCTGATCCTGCCATCATTTTGTGACACTGTTAAGTCATTGAGGGGGTAAGGAATACTGAGTACACTCACCTGGAAAACAACTTTCAGCTACCCTCACCTGGCATACCTTTTACTTCCCCTACTACACTTTCTGGTATAGACTAAAGCCTCGAATCCCCACTACACAAGTGTGATTTAGTTGATTCACAGACTTCAGCTATTTTTTTTACTCATCTCCCATTTCAAGAGTAAAATACTTGATCTAGCTTTAAATTAAATTTGACGTAAACTTAGATCTTTGGGTGAAGGTTGCTTATAGTAATTCCAGAAATTTTACTCTATTCAATTTCTAGCAAAAAGCATGAAATGAACTTCAGCAATTGCTCTACTGTGCAAAGGACTGATTAATTGCAATGCCTGCCTGCTTTATTCTCCTTAATAAGAAATTAGATCACAATAGGGATTTACGAAAATTACCTTGAAATGTTTGTGTGTGTGAGTGATTGCACAATTTGTACTAAAATTATGTTGAATCATACAATTTAGAGCATTGCCTCGTTTGTTAGTCTATATTCAGCTTTTAAAAATGCACTCCTCTCCTTTGATAGGAGTCTTCTAAGAAATTCAGAGACTTAACCTTAGGAAAAGTATTTTTGTTTGTTTGCTTTTTCATTTTTAAATTACATTATTGATAAGTTTTTCAGGCTGGGAAGCACTTGGTGATGACTCTATCAGCCACCCATTTAGGCAGAAAATGAACAGTTAACTCAGTAAATCAATTAAATCTTAATATTTAGCCCCTCAGATAAGCAATATCCCTGGACAAGATCATTTAATTATTCACCAATATTATTTATTATATATGCCATTTGCAGAAGCACAGTTTAATGTTAGGAAGGGTGCCAGCCCCCTTAAAATGAGTCATTTGCATACACCTTACCTACAATATTTTAAGGAAGCTCAATACATTTCATTAAAAGGCAGGAGACACAGCCTAATGTACTGCATCTTGAATAACTTCTGAAAATCTTTTAAGTCAACCTTGTGTTTTAGTCAACAGGGAAGGTTTGACCTTTAACCTCTCAACAACCATCTGTTTCATTATTTATCTGAGGGAATCAGAGAGTTTTTGTTCTTTCACAAAAGTCCCTGACACCAGGATATTTTTAATAGCTGAAATTTTTCATTCTTGTCACTATTCCTTTTGAAAATACAGGTATTTTCATACAACACGTAGCTAATGAGTGAAACTTCAGAATCCAACCTTTCTCTATAATCACAGGAACAGGGATTAAAGAGGTCCCACTAGTGAGGAACATGAAAATTAATTATTGAGCTCCTTGTTTTATCCTCCCCATCTGTCTGATATTCTCTAGCACAGAAGGAGTTAGACAATTAAATTACTCCTCCTTTTACCTCATCAGAATGTTCCCTATACCTTTTCTCTAACTCCAGAGGCCACAAAATTCTGTCCATTTACAACAGGAAATGTATGGGGGAAAATCCAATTTTCCTGAATATAAAGAATTTAGTTAAGCTTTTCAAAATATTAACCTCTACTGCACTTATTTCAAATGATTCCCCCCTTTTAAGGTTGCCAAGAAATTCTTTTACAGAAAGAGGTAAGGATTATGAAGAATATAAAAAAGGCCATTGTTATTTTCTGTATCTCTGTATGTGTTTGTACATACAGAAAGAGAGAGAATGTGAGAAATTGAGAGACTGCACAAATCAGAGGTAGATACCTAATATATAATATTCTTGGAATAACCTCCTCAGTATCATTTGTGAAATTCACTCTGAAGTCACTGGATATTGCCCCAGAATATCTGCCCAGGGCAAAATTAGGTCCATTATGTTTAATTTTTATTTGAAATCCTAGGTTTTGCAACATTCTTACAGTTCTCTCATTATTTTTGGCAGATGAAATGTAAAAATCCTTTCATTTCTAGCAACTAAAGACAGTTGAAGTGATTAATTGATTTGATTTAACAATAAACCTGTCATTTGAAGTTCTTGGGAATGAAACTAACTCCAAATACTTTGCTAGCAAAACCTTTCCTCTGCTTAGGAAGTAATAACTTCAGAGCTCTGTGTGTGTGTGTTTATCATCACTTTTGGCTCACTTGATATTGTTTTGCTTGAGGTGAAGCCAAAGGGTAAAAACTGCTAAAGTGGGCCCAGACCAAGATAAACACACATCCTTGAGACATTTTTGCTGAGAGATCACAGTATGAATAAAGTATAATCCTTAAACTTTTGAATTATTTTCCCTTCATTTTAAACGGCTGTGACTTCATTGTTCTCCTGGAACATACCAGTCATTGTCAGTTTCAGGTTTGCTAATCAGGCAGGCAGTATTCACTGAAAACTCAATTTTAGATGAAACAGATGAAAAGTGTATGCTTGGAAAGTAACCTTTAAATGCACATTGGTGGCATAGTGACATTTGCATAAGCACAACCATGGAAACAAACAATGATTCTTATTGAATATACCTCAGGATATGGTTTGGTGGAACACTTTCTCAAATCCATAGCAATTGTTTTCTACAACAGCTCATTTTGGAGGCTGCTTTAGAGACCCATGCTGCTCCGAATCCATACACAAAAATGCCATTATTTTTATGAGCATTGATTAAAAGTAGGATATAGCCCTTGCTCCCAAAAAACACATTTGATTTGGTTATGGAAATAGATTTAGGTGAACCTTTAAATAGGCATAATAAAATACCATCATCCTGAAGGGAGATACTAGGACAAGTTTGGACACTCTCATTGAACTTTCCAGAAGGGGGATTTTTTTTTAAGGCCATCATTTAGAAGCCTACAAAGACAGTTATTATAGACTTGCAACTTACAGGGATTGGCAAAGAACTGATGTTTCTTCTCCTGTAAAATATGGGATCGTGTAACAGCTTGCACGTACAGGAGTAATGGGGGGTACTTTCCATCCAAGGACCAGGTTTTGGCTACTCCTAAAGACACAATGCTATTTTTATAGAATGATATTGTGATCTGTCCTATGGTAAATGTAGCTTTTAATGTCCTAACAAATAAATATGGAGAACATGGAAGCTCTTAAGAATATTTCCATTAAAATCACAAAAGGGAAGCATTCCCATTCCAGAGGAAAAGGGGTAGGGGGGAGGGGAAGGCAAGAAAAAAAAGGATTAAATGGAAAAGCACAAGAATTTATTCAGGCCAAAAAGTATCCTTCAGAGAATGGAAATCCTGCTTGAATTATGCTAATAGAACACAACACTATTGTTGGCAGGTGTGATGTGCTGTAGGGGGAGCTAAGGGCAAATTGCCAAAGATATCAAACCAAACAAGATCAAGTTCTTCAAGTACACCAGAAGTAGCAAAGTCAATGGATCCACCATTGTGAAAGCATGCAAAGGAAGCATTGAAAAGGATAAAGAGAGTGGAAAGGAGCTAATTGGTTTATTTGTACCAAAAAAAAAAAAAGTGATGAGGAAATACCTACCTTGAGGTATACTTTACAAATAGTAAAAGCAGGGCACTCTCAGAAACGATGCATCAAGAGAATGGAAGGGGGGGGGGGAAAGAGAATTAAATAGCTTTAAGAATGAGCGCAGTAGGTGGTGGTCAGTCCAGAGTTCTGAGTTAAAAACAAGGTTAAATAGACTAACAATCAACAACACAAAGTCTAATTGCTCCTTAAAACCAGCAAATGTAAATAAGTAAAAAATCAAGACTGCAGCCAGAACAGCACTTATTCCTATTAAAATGGACATCATGAGTCATCCTAGAAATGGTGGACCAGCGAGTCTTAGGTCAGCAAAATTAATTGTTCTGAAGCACCCTGCTGACTATAACATTACAATGATAACCCACCCATAACTTCTTAAAGGTTGAATCTCACCTCTCTCTCATGGTAGAGTCTTTGCAAGTTAACAAACTAGTGAGTAAAAGAGAACCAATGGATACATA
>NW_005842576.1:900031-901790 GCF_000455745.1 Alligator sinensis
TATTATGCAAAAGATTAATGGGGAACTTGAGAGCATTCTTATTCTCTCTGTTTTTACCATATGCCCTATTAGTTTCTAAACGAAAGATTTTTAATCTTTTCAATTCTTCTTCAGATGGAAGCCTTCCTATGCCTTGAGTTGTTTGTCTCTGAAGGAATATGTTGGGGTTGTATATGTATACACATACATATGCATACACATATATACATATATATTTGTGTGTGTGTGTGTGTCTATCTACAGTGAGACTGTACACACACACATATATATATATAACAACACTGTAATGGCCCAATACATGGTCCATGGCTAGCATATTATGAGGGCCATTGCTACAGAAGCCTGGAGAGTAAGCTCTGCACAGAAACAATTAAAGATGTCAGGCACCATCCAAAACTAGAGAGAGAATTTGTTATGTGGATTAAAACATTTTCTTCGTCTGGACCTTAACTCACTCTACATTTCTTTTGTATTGCAAAGCCATTGGACAAAAGGAGGATGTTCACATTTCTATGCCATGTGATAAGTAGCCTTGCACTAGAGGTTTCCAAGGTGGGAGGGGAAAGGTAAAAGAGGGACAAGCAAATAAAGGCCTGGAAACAGCAATACAAGAGACCTGCTTGTGAAGGCACAGTAGTTTTGTCTTACTGAAAGCTTCTGCAGGAAGGAGTTGCTTTGAGCTGATTTTTATACTCCTGTTTAAGGAAACAGGGCTTGTTTACATTTTGTAAATAAACAGATTACACAAAGTACCTGACTCACCCATTTCCGCTCCAAAGAGGAAATCATCCTTCAAGCCCCTGAATTCTGCTATCACTTGTCAACAGGATGACATTATATGCACAGATAGGTATGTGTGTACATGTATATGTGTGTGTTTGTGTGTGTATACCCACATGCACACTCACACACACACACATGCGCGCACATGAGCGCGCGCACACACACACACACACACACACAAACCCTCATTTTACTTGATTTGGCAAACAAAGGTGGGTAGGGCATTCCATGGACAGAGTCCAGCATACTAAAAGCTATTCTAAACCTTTTCTTTTCTACTGGGAAAATACATGTTTTAGATTTTTTTTTAAACTGTCTATTCCATTGACATCCAATCTATTCAAAACTGTAGCAGATTCAAACCAGAATTTAGTATATAGGAAATGCACTCTCTATTTCATTTTAAGACAAGCTCCAGGAAACTGATGAGCGATTATTTTTAAAACTTAGCTTTGGGTGTTTCCTTGATGTATGTGCAGCTCTTAGTAGGGATAAATCACTTATAATTATCACAGCAATAATGTAAAGCAATCACCCTTCAAAATGTGCAAATCACCTTTGATAGCTAATTGCCTTTTCCTCAGGATCTGCAATATCCTGGAGACTGTATACGCTATCATAAGTAGAAGGAAGTGCAAGTAATATGCCAAAGTTTTATGTATTAACTACATGACTATTATGAGTCTACTTAGTCTATACTACACCTTGATATATCTAATAAACAGACTGGCCACATCCAGATAAGCACAGCTGTTCAGTATGTGGCTCTGCAGCACCGCAAAGTGCACATTCAGGTGTTCTCTGCGTAGCAAAGGATCAGCACGGGGGCAAAGGTGTTGACCCCTGGATATCCAAGGGTCAAAAAAACCTGAGCAAAAAAAAAAGCAGAGCAGTGCACATAGGAGCAGCATGAGCCTCTCAAAATGGCCAGAGCCACACTCTGGAAGCCGGCCAGGCTCCAAGCAGCAGGGATGCC
>NW_005842576.1:901821-904026 GCF_000455745.1 Alligator sinensis
TGCAGCTCTGGGAGGCCCCCAGGACCCCAGGTAAAGGCTGGCCCTAGCCTTCCCTACCCCACATGTGGTAACTTGCCATGCAACAGAGGGCACGTGGCACAGGTGTTCCCCAGGGACTATTAGCAGTGGCACAAGGTGCGTCACTGATATTTGTCCCCTGGGGAAGAAAACCTCCATGCTTGTGTGGATTCAGCCTCTGTGTCCTTTGCCACATGTCAATCTGAAGAAACAAAAGGGATTAAGGAAGCCCCTGCATCCTGGGTAAAAGTGTTAGGAGGCAAGGCTACTTCTGCTTCTACTTAAGTGTGTTATAGGAAATAGTGGGCAAAGATAGCATTTTGGCTGAATTATATCCTTACCCTATGTTGCCTGTCACAACCCAAAGGGTGTGATTTTTGTTTGTGTGCGCTTCGGCACTGCTAAATTGTCCCCGCTAAATTGCAGCTTTCTTGCACGGTGGAGTTTTCTGCTGCAAAAGAGAACCCCGGTGCAAGGAACGAATTTCCCGCCAATTTGAAGCTTTCTTTGCAGGGTGCATTTCTTTGTTGCAGCACAGAAATGCTCGTTGCAAAGAGTTCCCGCCATTTGTATGCTAATTCGAGTCCCATTATTGGCCAGTTCTAAATTATTCACACGTGGCGGCTAGTGATTGGCTTGCTAGCCGTATAAGAGGCTTGAGTGGTTTCCGCCCAAGTTGGAGGACTCCACCCTTCCCGCGCGCAAAAGAACCGGACCCACGGAGCCTAGCAAACTTCGTGTGAGTTTATTCAGAGCTCTTTCGGATGAGTACTTTCTTCGGTTGACACGACGGGCTCGCGTGTTCAGAGCCTTCAGCCGGATTGGGCTAGAGTTCACGAGTCTAGAACTCTTGTCCGCCTCTCTTCTTTCCTGTCTGTAACCACAACTCAAGCAAGCTTTCCAGCCTACACCACTGCCATCTCGGTGTAAGTAAACAATCTTTTAAACTACCGATACATGTTTGTGCCTAATTCCAGCTCGACGGCCTTCCCTCTCCAACCCGGCGTGCCCAGGCTGCTGGTCACAGCCCGCGTGCAGCGCGGAAAAGGGCTCGGGTCGCTCCCGGCCCGCACATTGCCCAGCACTGGTGAACCAGCAGAAGGGTGAAAGTAGTCAACCAGGTATAGACCAGGGAAAAATAAATGGCTAAACTGTAATCCCCTAAATCAAATTTGCTTCTTGGGAAGCTCTAGTGACAGCCCCTTACTGAGAGGCTAAGGCAGAATCAAGCCCTAAATGTCTACTGTGGAGCCCTGTATTTTGATGATCACTTTCAGGTCAAGATGCAGTATGTGGGAGGATATCCATACTGGAAACTCTCTTACTAGGGCTTTCCCATTGGCTTCAATGGATTTTGTCTCAGACACTAAGAGTTTGCTTTTTTTTTCTGTTTTTTTTTTTACTCAAAACCTATATAGACAAACAAAAGAATTAAAATTCCTTTTTCTCCATGGAAAAATAGAATAATACTCTAGAAATTGTGTTTTACTTGTCCAACATTTCCCAAGTACTAACAGCTGTACTGCTATACACCAATAGTACCCTTCATTTTGAAATAAACACCTGCTTTTGGACATTTACCTGACTTAATTTTTCCAGTCAAACCCATTTCAAAATAACTTCCATGGAAAAAAAATAGGAAAATAGTTATTTTAAGCATGGCACAATAACAGGAAAGCAGCGACAGAAAAATATTACAGTCCCTCCTTCCCTTTTTACACCATTTCCTTTGCTGAGAATTGTATGGCAAACTTCAACCTGGAGTGATTTTTTTATGAACAGGTTAGATGAAATTAAAATGGAAATACTTACAGACCCCCTAACAATAATGATATGAGCACTGACACAACAATAAATCACAGAAGCACATTCACATTTTCTGTTGCTGGAGGTGCATGCATGGGAGACCCTCCGATTTAGCAAAGACTCATTCGGCCTCACTCACCTCACTGGATTCAAATGAGGTGGTAAAGAAGAGGAACAGAGAGGAGGACAGATATGCAGCAGTCCCCACTATCCAGTTCCCCATAATGCCTTTAGAAACAAATTGATGGCTACATTTTTTGCCTTAGAAGAGTAACAGTATCTCCTATAACAACTACTTTGTATGGCTCTGACACTCTATTAACTATGTACTCTCAGCTCAAAATCTTTTTTCAGATGAGGTGAGGGTGATCACATGAACAT
>NW_005842576.1:904054-905192 GCF_000455745.1 Alligator sinensis
AGCAGGAATTGAATTTGAATGCTCAGTTCAGGACTTGCAGTATTTTTTATTGGTGAAGGTGACCATTGCTGGAGTTAGCCCCTGCTGCCAAGTTCACAAAACTGCTTGAGCTCTGCCTGTAGCTGCATGTTCAGCTGCCAGGATTTTCAGCACACAGCTGTCATGTAAGGGCACGGTATGCAGTTATGCCCACTTGAAGCCAAATGCCACATTACCTCTGTCTTACTATAAACCCCAACACTCAGCAAGGTGCCCCACAGAGTATCAATGGTGATCTCTTCTTACTATAATGAATGTACATCTGGAATACAAAGGTTACCTGATGGATAAGGTCAAACTCTCACAGTGTTCGTATTACAGTAACTCAGGCTAGATGCAGGTGAAATGATAGAACAAAACATTCATCCAGCAATGGGAAAATTCATCATGCCTATGTTTTCCTCTCCAAAATGATACATTTAATTTTACCCTATCATCCCTCCCACTCAACCAGGGAACACAGCAACTCATGATATGCTTCTGCTTTGTGAACTGCAGCTAGGACAAGGCTTTAACAGTGTGAGGGTGCTAGATACTGTCTTTTAGTTCCAGGCATTGAATAAAGAAAAACAACAGTCAAGGATGAGATATGCAAAGTGATTTACTCAGCATTCTTCAGCCCACAAACAAGTAAAATTTCACCAGGCACAATGTCATCAGCCAACTTGTTCTCAAGTTGTTCAGAAGTTGCTAGCCCAGAATGTGACAAAAGTCAAAGTGATAACTTCATCTGGAAACCACTGCTGATCACCACAGTTTAGCAGAAACTGGCTTGCTTCTGTAGATGGTGAAGTTTCCAAAAATGAATCATTGCTAGACTGAAAAATCCCTTTGCAGAGCTTTTTTTGTATCAAACCTAAGAATCAGCAACCTCTATGAGATATAACAATCTCCTAAGATTGTGGCTGACCCTGATTATGTGTTTTGTTGCTGGACCAACAGCCCTAAGCTAGTTTGGCCTATGAAATCTAGTAAAGAATGAACCTACACTTATTTTATTTGGGGTATTAGCAAAAGACCTGCCCATTGGACACAAAGAGGATTCCTTTCCAAGACACATCACCATTAGACATCTCAATTTCTTTTCCTGATTCCTGCT